>NW_027130618.1:0-16638 GCF_026122565.2 Emydura macquarii macquarii
CATCACTGGGTGGCACAGAATGCGAAGGAGGCGAACAACCCGCAAGTGCTGAAGGAACAGGTCCAAGACTATTTAGAAGGATTGGACATACACAAGTCTATGGGGCCATGCAATGCACCCGAGGGTGCTGAGGGAGTTGGCTGAGGTGATTTCTTAGAGCCATTGGCTACTATTCTATGAAGAGGAATGAATTAAGCAATTTATAAAGCTGAGAAATGGGAAATCTGGAGGAGTCAGTACACATGAAAAACTTTAAATGTTAAGTGAGATAAGAGGATCATAGAATCATAGAATATTATAGTTGGAAGGGACCTCAGGAGGTCATCTAGTCCAACCCCCTGCTCAAAACAGGACTAACCTCAGCTATATCATCCCAACCAGGGCTTTGTCAAGCCTCAGCTTAAAAACCTGTAAGGATGGAGATTCCTCACCTCCTAGGTAACCCATTCCAGTGCTTCACCACCCTCCTAGTGAAAAACTTTTCCTAATGTCCAACCTAGACACCCCCCCTGCAACTTGAGACCGTTGCTCCTTGTTCTGTCATCTGCCACCACTGAGAACAGCCTAGCCCCATCCTCCCTGGAACCCCTTTCGGGGTAGTTAAAGGCCGCTATCAAATCCCCCCTCATTCTTCTCTTTTGCAGACTAAACAAGCCCAGTTCCTCAGCCTCTCCTCATAAGTCCTGTGCTCCAGCCCCCTAATCATTTTTGTTGCCCTCCGCTGACTCTCTCCAACTTGTCCACATCCTTTTTGTAGTGGGGGGCCCAAAACTGGACACAATATTCTAAATGCGGCCTCACCAATGCCGAATAGAGGGGAATAATCACTTCCCGTGACCTGCTGGCAATGCCCCTCCTAATGCAGCCCAATATGCCATTAGCCTTCTTGACAACCAGGGCACACTGCTGACTCATATCCAGCTTTTTATCCACCGTTACCCCCAGGTCCTTTTCTGCAGAGCTGCTGCCCAGCTCGTCGGTCCCCAGTCTATAGCTGCAGGGTATCTACCCTCCCCCCAGCTTAGTGTCGTCCGCAAACTTGCTGAGGTGCAATCTACCCCATCTTCCAGATCATTAATGAAGATGTTGAACAAAACCGGCACCAGGACCAACCCTGGGACACTCTGCTTGTGACTGGTTGCCAGCTAGACATGGAGCCATTGATCACTACTCGTTGAGCCCTATGCTCTAGCCAGTTCTCTATCCATTTTATAGTCCCTTCATCCAACCTATCCATTCCACATTTCTTCTCTAATTACATCACATGGAAATAAGGCACATGAGGGGGAAAATATTGAGGCTGCTCTGAGAGAGCCGTCAGTCTCTGCACATAACAGCCTTTAGACATCCACTTTCTGTCCTATTGGCTGGGGGAGCATATTGGAAGTACTGATCTATTTTCATTGCTGGTTATTCATATAAACCAATATTTTCTAAACCGGTCACTAAGTGACACCTGGACCTTGGGCCAGAACAGACTTCTGCAGCCAGTCACAAGGTGTGCTTGGAAGTTCCAAAGATCCCATTGGCCAGATACACTGTACAAGGCTACTTCATGGCCTCTCTTTACCCTGGAGTCTCAATGGGCTCCAACAGCTCTTCCTAAACGTGGAGGCTAAGTGTCCTCAAATCCATTTTTTTTTTAATCTCTGGTTCAGATTGTCCCCCTCTAATACAAGGAAGGGGGGATGGTTTTCCCAATTGATGATATGCAGTGATTATACGAGGGTGGGTGTCACAAGAGAGGGTGAAACAGAGAGCTCCGTTCCCCTGACGTGTTTACCTCTTCCCTCTCAGTTGTCTCTGACCCAGTTCTGGCCCCTCTCCCCATTTCCCATGTCATTCATTCTCAGTCCACAACACAGATTAATAGAGACTCATATTGATCTGGTGATAATTGAGTCCAGTATTTTAATTATATGTTGTATCATGATCTCATCTGGTGATATTCTCTAAATGGAAACAAAATTTATGCAGGACAGCAGGACAGAGTTATACAGATAGGGCCAAATTTCCAAAAGAGCTCAGGGCTACATTTTCAAGTACTCAGCACCCCATACTGTGATTTTCAAAAGAGCTCAGCTCCTAATCTGTTGATGTTTTCTGAAGATCAGGCCCATGGTGATTTGCCTGACAGCAGAGATGGTGAAGCTATGGCATGTGGTAATAACTCAACTGGTAGAGACAACAAATTGGCACCTAGGAACCAGGGACAGTGCAGCCAGAAGAGCTGTCTGGAAAACAGAATTTGTACTCCATGGGAAATGTCAACATTATAAAATTAGTTTCTGTTCCAAAGTGAAATGAAAAGTCAAAACACAGAATCATTTTGCAGAACAAAAAATTTCCAAAGATGTTGATTTGGAAATGTTGATAGGCCAGGTAACTTTCTTTACAGCAACTGTTGTTCTTTGAGATGTATTGCACACGTGGATTCTGCTTCCAGTGTACACGTCCCCATGTGTGCAAGACTGATTTTTTTGGCCAGCAGTGTCCATTGTAGCTGCACCTACACCCAGACTGCCCTCTCCTTCCCACCTGAGGACATAAAGGGCATGGTGAGCCCAACTACCCCTCAGTTACTTCTCCAATACAGAATCCCAGAGCTACAGGACCCCGTAGAAGCAGGGAAGGAAGGTGGGTCAGAGGATCCATGTATACAATACCGTGACACTCTGTGACACACTATAGCCCCATATTCACCACTGTCATATAATTATGATATGTTCTGTAAACAGATTTCTGTAGAATGTGAACTTTGAGTGTACCCCATGGATCTATTAAAAGCAGAGCACTTATTTTTAAATTTGGACTACCTCCACAACAGCATGATAGTCAATATGAGTGAGGATACTTTGAAGAAAATTATGTGAGCGTACGCAAACCAGGATTTCTGGAAAAACTACTAGCTCTGAGAGAGAGACAAAAATAGCTTTGTATATAAAAAAAGAGTTTCAATTATACTGTAGTAAAAAGTGTTTTTCATGAAAGATTTTTGTTTTTATTTTTTCCCCTATTTTTAATATTTTTAACTTCATTTCATCCCGGTTTTAATGTTTGAAAAATAAACTTTGAAAACTTCCCAGATTTATTTTTTTACAAATAAAAACTGAAAATGCAGGTAAATAAATATGCTCAAGCGTTACATCAACAGAGCGCTATGCCACCACTAGCCCTTTAGGGGAAATCAGATTACAATGTTATTAGCCAAAGAGTTTGGTTTCCCAGTTAGGGATGAAACATAAGCAGTTCTAAGTCTCATGTGCCAAATGGATTACAGTGTACATGTTCAGAGAGAGAGTCTAAGAGGATTGAAAGCCAGCAATGACTCACAGGATATGACTAGCTCAAGGGGAATGTTGTGGCCATCAAATTTGAGCATCACTCAGACACTGAGGGTATGTCTATACTGCTGACTCCTTGGGGATCGATGCAGCAGAATCAATTGAGAAGGCTGTGTTGACCCGCTCAGTCGATCCCGGAATTGCTCTCCAGTTAACATGATTAATCCACCTCCCCGAAAGGAGTATGTCTGTGTTGACCAGAGGGCATCTCCCATCGACTCTGTGCAGTGAAGACGCTGAGGTTCGGAAATGTAAGTAAGTCGATAGAGATACACAAGCTACATTACGTAGCTTGCTTATCTCCTGACTGGTGGCGGCAGAGTAGACCAGGCCTCAGAGTTCAAATCCTACACTATGGAGAAATCTGAAAAAAAGCGTCTTGCCACAATCTACTTTTGGCAAAAGTTTTTTCTTGTTTTGGGAAAATGTAATCTGAGTATAGCAGAATATTCAGAAGACACTGAAACTATTTTTCAAAAAATTATATTACACATGCAAATGCTCACTGGGGGGGGGGGAGAGTAATTGAGGGGGGGAGGTAAAGATGTAAGGGGGAGATCCCATGAAAGATAATGGAGTGGCTGATATGTGACTCAATAAAGAATTAAAGGAGCATAATGTAATTAATTTAAATCAACATGGTTTTATAAAAAATAGATCCTGTCAAACTAACTTGATATCTTTTTTTGCTGAGATTAGAAGGTTGGTTGATGAAGATTACACTGTTGATGTATCATACTTGGACTTCTGTAAGGCATCTGACTTTATACCACATAATATTTTGATTAGAAAACTAGAACACTATAAAATTAATATGGCACAGAAAATGGATTAAAAACTGGCTATGTGCTAGATCTCCAAATGTAACAGTAAACAGGGAATCATCACTGAGTGGGTCTGTCTCCAGTGTGGTCCTGCAGGGATTGGTTCTTGGCCCTACGCTATTTAACATTTTGATCAATGACCAGGAAGTTAACTTACAATCATCATAGATAAAGTTTGCACATGACACAAAGGTGGGGAGTGGTAAATAATAAGGAAGACAGGTCACTGATTCAGAGTGATCTGGATCACTAGGTAAGCTGGACTCAGGCAAACAACATATGTTTTCATAAGACTAAATGTAAACATACACATCTAGGAAGAAAGAATATAGGCCTTACTTACAGGATGGGGGACTCTACTAGGGAAGCAGTGAGTCTGAAGAAGATTTAGGGGTCATGGTGGATAGTTAGCTGAACATGAGCTTCCAATGTGACATTATGACCAAAAGAACCAACGCATTTGTAGGTTGCATAAACAGGGGAATCTTGAGTAGGAGTAGAGAGGTTATTTTACCACTGTATTTACCACTGGTGCAAGCACTGCTGGAATACTGTGTCCAATTCTAGTGGCCACAGTTCAAAAAGGATGTTGAGAAAGTGGAGAGGGTTCAGAGTAGAGCCATGAGAATGATTAAAGGATTAGAAAGAGAAGGTTACTCACCTGTGCAATAACTCAGGTTCTTCTAAATGTGTGTCGCTATGGTTGCTTCACTTCATGTGTCTGGCATGCCCTCGTGATCAGATCGGATTTCTTCGTCCTCAGTGTCTGCTCAGGTTGCACATGCAAAGCCTGTCTCATGGTGCTGTTGGTGCCTCGAACTACGCACGCGCAACCCAAGTCCCTCTGTTCCTTCTCTACCGTGGAGCAATAACAGGTACAGGCTCTGAAGTAGAGGGGAGGAGGAAGGGTAGTGGAGCACCCACAGGGACACACATCTCGAAGAACCTCAGTTACTGCACAGGTGAGTAACCTTCTCTTCTTCATCAAGTGGTGTCCCTGTGGGTACTCCACTTCAGGTGAGTATGGAGCAGTATCCCTCATTTGGCAGACGGAACTTCAGAGTTATTGTGATGTACGGATTATAGAACATTTAGACCTACAGTTGCATCTGAGCTGGAAGTTTGGTCAAGGGCGTAATGTTTGGAAAATGTGTGCATTGAGGCCCATGTGGCCACTCTACATATGTCTGCTATTGGAACATTCTTAAGGAAGTCTGTGGATGCTGCCATTCTCCTGGTGGAGTGTGCTTTGATCCCTTGAAGGGGTTGCATGTTTTTTAGGGTGTTACATAAGTGGATGCAGTCTTTTATTCACTCAGAGAGTCTCTGGTTAGATATGGTCCCCCCTTTAGAGCGTTCAGAAATGGAGACAAAGAGTCTTGATGTTTGCCTGAAGGATTTAGTCCTCTCCAAGAAAAATGCTAATGTTCATCTGACATCTAACGTGTGTAGCGAGGCATTCTGTGCATTCTCGTGTGGTTTTGAATAGACTGTAGGTAGGTGTATTTATTGTTTAATCTGGAATGCTGAATTGTCCTTTGGCAGAAATTTTGGATGGGGACATAGTGTGACTTTGTCTTTGTAGAAGACTGTGTAGGGCAGGTACGCCATAAGTGCCCCGATTTCCCCTACGCATCGTGCAGATGTTATAGCCACGAGAAATGATACTTTCATGGACATGTGTATGAGGGATCATGTCTCTAATGGTTCAAAAGGATATTCAGTTAAAGTGTGTAATACTAAGTTCAGGTTCCATGGGATAGTGGGCCTGTGGATCTCCGGGTATGTGTTTTGTATGCCACTAAGGAATCGTTTGACTAATGGATGAGTAAAAATAGTCTTGTCTGATATTTTTAGGTGAAAGGCAACTATAGCAGCCCAGTGTACTTTGAGAGAGCTGAGTGACAGGCCTGAGGTTTTGAGTTTGAGCATGTACTCCAGTACATTTTGGATTGATGCTGAACAAAGTAATATAGTTCTGTTTTTACACCACTCATTGAATGTGATTAATTTTTCGAGGTAAGTTTTGCGAGTTGTTGACTTCCTGCTTTTCAATAACACTTTTTTGACTTGTGTTGGACACCCTAACTCTTCCCCTTGAAACCATATAGGACCACATGGTGAGGTGGAGTTTGTCTTAGTGCGGCTGCAAAGTTTGGCTGTTGACCTGATGTAGTAGGTCTCTGCGTGTTGGAAGGACTACTGGTGTGCATATCGACATCTGGAGCAGGTAAGGATACCACACTTTTCTTGGTCATGCAGGAGCTATGAGGATTACAGTCACTCTGTCCGAGTGTATTTTGTATAGGACTTTTAGGATCATTGGTATGGGGGGAAACATATACAGCAGACCTCTGTTCCAGCTGATAAAGAAGGTATCACCTCTGGATCCGGTACCCAAACCTCCTCTGGAACAGAATAGTGGGCATTTTTGGTTCTGTGGCGTTGCAAATAGGTTGGTGGTTGGACGGCCCCATTGTTGGAAAATGTTGTGCAGCACTGTGTCGTTTAGTTCCCATTCGTGTTTGTGTGTGAATTTTCTGCTGAGGGCGTCTGCTGTTATATTCTGATGCCCAGGGAGGTATGAAGCTGAGATACTTATGTCATGATGTATGTACCATGTCCATAGCTTCATCACTTCTCTGCACAGGAAGTATGATCAGGCTTCCCCTTGGTGGTTTATACAGTACATGCATGCAATGTTGTCCATCGTGATTTTTATTGTTTTGTTCCTTATAAGAGGGGAAAAGTGTAAGCATGCATTGCGTACCTCCCAAAGTTCTAGCAGGTTTTCTCTTTGTAGAATGGGATGTTGGCCATCATGTTGGAATGATAAGTTCACCATATTAGTGAGTCCTTGACATGGTTGGGCATTGTTAATACTTTTACTAGGCAGTGTCTCCGAGGTTTGTACATGGTGGATAGCCATGCTTGTAGACAGCGCATCTGCAGAGGTGTGTGCCTTACTACGTACATCGTGGCTGCCATGTGGCCAAGAAGTTGGAGACGTGTGGGCTGTGAGAGTAGGACTGTTTCTAATAGAAGAATCTAGGTTCCTGATTGTATCGACCTCTTTTCTAGAAGTGATGTCTTTGCTGCGGTAGAATCGAGGTGCACACCTATGAATTCTAGCTGTTGTACTAGGACTAGTGTAGATTTTTGGTGGTTTATCATGAGTCCCAGTGCTTGGAATAACAATATTGTTTGCTGGGTGGCTGTTAACGCCTCTGTGTGAGTACTTGCTTTTAATAGGCAATTGTTTAGGTATGGAAATATAATTATTCCCTCCCTGCGGAGGTAAGCGGTCACCACAGCTAGTATCTTTGAGAATACCCTTGGTGCTGTGGAAAGGCCAAAAGGGAGTACTCCATATTGGTAGTGTCTGTCTTGCAGGTTGAACCTGAGAAACCGTCTGTGCGCTGGATATATGGTCACATGAAAATAGTCATCCTCCAAGCCGAGGACTGAAAACCAGTCCCCTTGTTCCAGTGCTGGTATGATGGTCAATAGTGTGACCATTTTGAACCTTTGTACTTTTATGAACTTGTTTAGCCTTCTGAGGTCTAATATAGATCTCCATCCACCATTTTTCTTCTGGGTTAAAAAGTACCAGAAATAAAAACCCTTCCCTATATACTGTTACAGTACCTGTTCTATTGCACTGAGGGATACTAGTCGATCTACTTCTTGTTGAAGGAGTTGCTTGTGAGTTGGGTCCCTGAAAAGGGATGGGGAAGGGGATTGGGTAGTAAGTAGGTGGGTGAGGGGAAGAAGTACCCCGAGTGTATAATCTCTAGTACCCATTTGTCAGATGTTATAGATTCCCAGATAGCTGGAATGGATGGAGACGGTGGCTGAATATTGTGATGGATAGTTTTTGCACTGGAACTTGAGGGAGGTTGTTCAGGTCCTTGACCAAACTTTCAAAACTGTTTTTTTGATGGTGGCAGCTGAGATGTTGATTGCTGCTGTTGCTGGCTATTTTGTCATCTTCTCTGAGGTCTTTGCCTTGCTCGATTCTTGTCGTATTGCCTCTGTTGGTATGGATATTGAGGTTATCTTCTTTGATAAGGCTGATATCTGTTATGTCTCCTCGTTGCAGGCGTGTATAAACCAAGGGTCCGCAATGTCACTCGTGAGTCCTTCATTGTATGGAGGACTTCATCCGTTTTCTTGCCAAATAATTTGGCTTTGTCAAATGGGAGATCTTTGATGGTAGATTGTAGATCCCTGGGTAGAGCAGCTAGATGAAGCCATGAATCTCTCCGCATGACACTAGAAGTGGCCGTGCTTCTGGCAGCTGTGTCTGCTGTGTCAAGAGAGGCCTGCAAGGCTGTTCTGGATATAAGCTGACCCTCTGTGATGAGAGACTGGAATTGCTCTCTTCTCTCTTGCGGGATGACATCAATAAAACCCATGAATTTTGAATATGTGTCATGGTCATAGTTTGAGAATAGTGCGGCATGGTTGGCTACCCATATTTGTAGAGTGGCAGAGGAGTAGACTTTCCATCCGAAAAGATCTACCCTCTTCCAGGTTTGTCTTGGGGTGTGGATTTCTGGTGAGTTTGCTTTCCCTTTTGCTGTGTGGCATCCATGACCGTAGAGTGGGGAGGAGGATGGGTGAAAAGGTATTCAGCTCCCTTTGAGTGCACATAATATTTTTTATCGGCTCTCTTGCACGTGGGCGCGATGGTGATTGGAGTTTGCCACATGGTGTCTGCTGGTTCCATTAGTGCCTCATCCATCGGCAAAGCTATTTTCAGTGGTGCAGTGGTGTGTAACATCTTCAAGAGCTTATGATGATTTTCTGAAACCCTTCCAGGAGTATCTCCAAGCTCTGTGCCACTCTTTTGAACAGCTCTTGGAATTGTCTGAAGTCGTCCACATTAGTAGGTGGGAGCAGCATTATGGTATCATCCAGTGAGGAGGAAGAGTTATGTGGTGTTTGTGATGCTTGTGATTCTAATGCATCGTCTACCTGTTCAGTGGCTTTTGATGGGGGGTTTATGGCCGAGTGCGTCGATTGCCTAGGTGTCCCTATGGGAAGTTGAGGGTCTGCTGTAATTCCTGGCATAGTGAGACCATGCTTTCCAGTTGCGCCACTGCATGGGGTATGTCATGGGTGGGGTGAACCATGGAGGCGCATACCATCATTGTCCTGGGTAACCTCCATATCCCCTATGACCAGGGGGAAAAGGCGTGGGTCTACGAGGCGAGGAGTGTTGAGGAGAAAATACTCCATCCTCGATATTGTCATCTTCTCCTCTGGATGATAGCATTGGGGACATTAGAGGTGATGTGTCCATGCCATATAATGGAGAATGCTCTTGTTCCTGGTGCTTTGTCTTAGACTTGTGTTTTCTACCTAGCACAAGGTGTCGTGGAGTCTGTCGGTGCCGACACCTGAGGCGGTGTGAATGGAATGGTTGATGCCATTGCGTGCATGGCTGCCTCGGTGTCGTAGCTACGGCTGGTGTCGGTGCCGTCGTCCACTCTGTTGTGCGAGTCGGTGCCAAAAGTATAGTCAATGCCGTGTTCACTGTCTGAATTGTTTTCGGCACCATGGCTGCTGGTGCCAGCAGCGATTTGTCGGTGCTGTATCGCAGGAGTATATTTAGTATTTTGACTCTGAACTTCGTGCCATTGCTATGACGCTCCTTTGGTGCTCTTAAGGGTGCAGGCACAGAGGGAGTCTGAGCGACAATTATTTTCGTTGGTGCTGGCCTCTTTTTTGGCAGGCTTCTTGATGGTATTGAAGCCCTCTTCCTGCCTTGTCTGTCAGACGATAATGGTGAAGACTTTCGTCCAGGGTCTGAGGCAGGCCTCAGGGAATTTTCCATTAGAATTAATTTCAACCTGAGTTCTCTGTCTTTTCTGGCCCTTGCCTTGAGGTTCTTACAGTGGGGTCATTTCTCTGTGAGATGTCCCGCACCGAGGCATCTTATACTTTGGGGAAGTCGGTCGGATGCCGGCATGGCATCTCTGCACGAAGGGCATCTTTTGAAGCCTGGGGAACCAGCCATAGTAACCGAATAACTACAAACTATGCTAAAGGATAGGGGAAAGGAGTTTAAAGAAAAATATATATAATAGGGTTTTTTTATGGATAAGCGAAGCAAGCAGTACCTGACTAAACTAACATAGCTTATTTCCTAATCAAAGTTTTCTGTCAGAATGTGCTGTTAAAAGGGAACTGTTGTGGCACCATCTAGGACTCTTCAGACAAATATCTCTGACCTAGACGCAATGGCGCGCCAGACATCTGAGGTTGAGCACCCATAGGGACATGACTCGATGAAGAAAGCTCCCTTATCATGATAGGCTTAAAGAGCTCGATCAATTTACAAAGACAAGGTTCAGGGGTGACCTAAGTCTATAAGAACTTATATGGGGAACAAATATTTGATAAAAGACTTTTAAATCTAGCTGAGAAAGGTCTAACACAGTTCAATGGCTGGAAGCTAAAGCTACACAAATTCAGCTTGGAAAAGCCATACATTTACAACAGTTGAGGGAACAGTTTACCAAGAGACGTGGTGGATTCTTCATCACTACCAATTTTTAAATCTAGATGGGATGTTTTTCTAAAACTCTACTCTAGGAATTATTTCAGGGAATTCCTCTGGAGGAATACAGGAGGTCAGTTTAGATGATCATAATGGTCCCTTCAAGCCTTGGAATCTATGTATCTAGTACATGAGTTCGGGTGCAGCGAGAGAAGATTATGCCAAGCTCTCAATTACAGCATCAATCTGCTGCTGAGAGGACGATGTGGAATGCACAGCAGCTGAGAAAGTGGCAGATGGTCGCCTGTGCTGGAATCTCTGCTTCTTCCTCAGTGGTTCTGATGCCCACTGTGGCCACGGTAGAAAGAGCAAAAGGATGCTATCCTAAGGAGTTTTGAATTCTGGCTTGCTTTCTCTGTAAGGCTGGGGCAGACAAGCCCAGAGAGCACAAGACAACCCTACAGTCTTTTAATAAATGGAGGTTCTTGTCGGTCTTGGAGTTTAAGAGGTTACAGACTTCGAAGGGAAGATTTTCTATAATAGTTTGAACCTCCTTGGGTAACAGTGACTGGTGTCACTCATATCACTGTAGACGAGGCCATGGTGCATGAAACAATGTTAGAAACATCCACTGCAGCCTAAAGGGAAAATGGGGCAATCAGATGCACCTTGTGCATGCTCTGTGATGAGTGACACTAACACTAGACACAAATAGAAGTACTCAAAATACTTGGGAGGGACTTGATACATTTACCTGCTCCTTTGGATGGGGCCAGTATTGATTTTGGCATCTTCCAAAATTCCTTTACAACTAACAATCCCTCGCTAATAGGCAAAGCATATCTATAAGAAATGGAAATGTGCACAACATCATGCAGCTTATGCAACTTCTCTTGCACTGCTTCCAGTCTCTCCTCCTCCTGGCTCCCTAGGATCTGTGACTGCACTAATTCACCTGGTTGGGAAGGCTTATACTGCCTCATAGGGGAAAATAATCTAACCCTATGAGTGGGCAACAGTGAAGGTTTGCTTGTAGGAACAGGACTGCATACCCCACGATGCCCAAAAGGGGCCACAATTGGTAACCATATGAGCACTGGACTGGTAGATCCAGGAGAATAAACCAAAGGAGTCTGTTCCTTGTGAGACCCAGGCTTTTTCTTGCTCAGAGTAGTCTCTAATTCCCAACGAGACGTCCATGGAGGGAGAGGGAGTGAGCAGGAGAGGACTCTTTGCAATGTAAGGATGGAGAAGATGCAAAGAAGTACATTTTCTCCAGAAGCGGGGCTATCCTTTCCGATGTGATATGGAGTATTTGTGTCCTTTCTACTGGGGATGGGACAAAAATGATGTCTCATGCAGGACGTGTGGTGATAACAATGGTACCGAGGTGCTGGGTGCTGGTCAGTACTGAGGCTGTGGGTCCCACGGTGCTGAATCCTGGAGAGCTGGACACAAAAATTATCAGTATTGAAGGGTTGGTGCTCAAGGAAAAGCGGACTGCAGATAGTGCCAGTACTTCAGGCACTCTTTTCACACTCAGTGATTTGACACCAGAGGCACCCGTCTCAGCCAATTGGCTACACATTGACTGTGGAGTCTGAGAAAAATCTAACTCATGGTGACTCCTCTGTATCACTTTCATAGGCACTGGAGGAGGTGAGCAAGGGCTCAGCTGTGGGGGAGGACTGAGCTACTCTCCATTCTCAGACCCTGACCCTTTCTTTGACAAGTGAGCCCAAGGCCTCGAAGATGAGTCACAGCTCACAGGCACACACAGGGATGAGGCCTGCTCAGGCCTGCCAGAGCATTTTCCTTTGGAGGCTGAGATCTAAGGAGGAATCGTGTAAGGCGAACCTCTCTCATTTTCTGAGTTCCCACTTATTGTTCAATTTGATGAAAGGCAGATGAAAAGGTGAGAAGAACACAAGAAACGATAAGGACATGCAGTAGCTGAGCAAGAGGAGTCAGGAGAAAACACAGGGAGAAAGTGGAAATAAAGATGAAATAAGTTGGGGAAAGAAAACACAGTGAGAAGCAGAATGGGGGAGGCAGAGGGAAGGGATGGAAGAGGTATCAAATATTATCCATTTTACTGACATGGGCTGTCCATCCTGATGCAAATCCAAACTGACTGGTTACTTACATCCCTCTGTTCTGGGTGGTGGCTGTCTCAAGTGTACCTATTCCCACAACAAACATAGTTACCTCAATTTACCCCCCTCCCCACCTTGGCAACCCAGGTATCCACAGCCTCTTCTGTATCTCCACCCACCACAGCTTCCTTGAACTCCCAGAGGAAGTCTACATCTCCGTTCCCCCCACTCAATAGTAATTCCTTTTAACACTGCATTAGTTCCTGGGACCAGATGGGGGGACAGGATGGCAGGGATCAGACATTGACACGTGCGTGTCTGTTGAAGGTGTATGGCTGGGAGTACAGAGGGGCAGTGCCCTGTCAGAACAAACGGATTAGGAACAGGAAGATATAAATTTACTCGCCGGGTCAGACCAATGGGCCCATCTCATCTGGGATCACCCACACCACTCCCTGCCACCTCAGATCACACCAGTGGGCCCTGCCAACTGTGAAGGGAAAAGAAGATGGGGTCTCTGTTTCTGCTGAGAACTGATTTTTAGAAATGGCTGCAAAAGCCTGAGATTGAAAGTGCCTTTCTAGCAGAAGTTTAAATCTCAAACTGTTAAGGGTTAACAAGATAGTTATGGAACCTAGACACCAGCAGGGATGGAATGCAGAGAAAGACCTTGTAACTTAGATAAGGAAAGTTGCAAATACTGAGCTAAGAAAATTCCTAGATAAGTAGTTTTTTTTAGTGTGTATGATCATGGAAACTGTGACGTATAAAGACTTGTTTGTGTAAGGCTATATAAACTGTTAACATAAAATTCTAAGTCATCGCCCCTTACATCTGAAGGGACTACCTTCTTTACATAAAGAATAAACTCTGACTTTGCTAATCTGTTGTTTGGCTAATTCTGTACCATCCGCCAGGCAATGGACATGTTAGTAAGAACCCCTGAGTTTGGGTTCTTCCACAATTGGCACCCCAGATGGGACACGCCTAGCGCGCATCCTCCTCGTCCCGGCTCCACTGAACTACCCAGCCAGCACCAGGTGAATTCACCTATTGGGGTTACTTCTGGGGAGCTGAGGCGGCAGGGAGGCGATAAGGTAAGGTCCCTTGTTTATTTTATTAGCAAAGTCTACTGTTATAATTCCAATCTGTAATTCCCTGTGTGAGTGAGAGTTGGTGAGCAATGTTATAATTCCAATCTGTAATCCCCTGTGTGGGTGAGAGTTGGTGAGTAACTTCTGATCAGAAACCCCATTTATGGGTGCGGGGCAATTTTCTCCCACCCCTGGGAGTCCTTTGGACTATAGGGTTAAAATTTTAAGTCTATTCCAGATTCTAAGGGTTTGTCTGTAAAGCGCTTAATTTTGTTATGTAAAATGACATGGCCAGGTTGTTTTTCTGGAGATTTTAGTAAACAATGGCCACAGGAAGGTACCTTTGACTTAGATAAACTGCAATATTTAAAGGGGTTAATAGAAAATCCACACCCTAAGCAAATGGAATATTGGTATCTGTGGGATAATGTAGCTTTTAAACGCCATACGGAAAGTCATCTAGCTAGCTATAAATCAACTGTGAAGAATTTAGAAAGGAAATTGGCAACTGTCGCGCCGTCATCTGCACCGCCGATTTCTAACACTGGTGAATTTATTTAAAAAATCTATCCTTCTCTTACTAATCCTCTGCCTTACAATGAAAAGAATTTACAAGCAGGGAAAGCAGAGGAGGAGGATTGGCCACCACCTCCTTGCTGTGTGTTTGAGGGAGAGGGAGAGTTTAAGACTCGAGAGGAATCCTCATTTTCCCCTACCGCACCCTCTGGTATTACTCCCAGACTGTCAGATAAGCCTGTCAGTAAGGTAACTAGAGCTTAGGTTCGTCGCAGACTTGATGAAGAGCCTTCCTTTTCTGATTTATCCCCTAATTTTCCTATTTCTACTGTTCAGGCTCCATTAAGAACTTATCCTGTCCCTACTGGAGATGGAAGCATTCAGCAATCTCTTGTTCATATTTCTTTTGCTCCACAAGATCTGCTCTTATGGCAACAGAATACTCCGCATTTAAATTAACGACCCCAAAGTGAAAATGTTCCAACCATTCAAAGGGAGGATGATTTAGAAGATACAGATTAGGGTGAAGAGGGAGACTTCACTCTGTTAGCTTCGCTTGCTGTTGTTTTATTTTATTTAGATTCTTCTGATTCACAATTAAAAATTCAGGTAGGGGAACAAGTTTATAGTTGTTTAATTGATTCTGGAGTGGAGGTAAGCTTACTTAAAAATTCTGAGGTTCCTAAGCATTCTGTTCCGGTAGTGAGGGTGTCAGGAAAAATACACTGTGATTCCCAGACTAAACCTACACTTGTTTGTATAGGACCTCTTACAGAACAACATGCTTTTTTGATTTCTCCAGATTGCCCTCATCACTTGTTTGGGAGAGAGTTGTTATGAGAATTGAATGCCACTATGATTTTTACACCAGAGGGAATTTTTATGTCTTTTCCTAGTTCACTGGTTCCTTTATTTCAGGCTTTAATTACTGAAGTTGTCGTTAAACCATCTCTTCCTCATCCTGCATTAAGTGAAGTACCTGAAGGGTTATGGGCTCATACTTCTACTGAAGTGGGGTTATTAAAATCTGCAGACCCAGTTAAAATTACTGTTCGTCCTGGTCCACCGCCTACTGTGCCTCAGTATCCTTTATCTTAGGAAGCTATCGAAGGAATTCACCCAGTGATTTAAGCGTTTTTAAAGCAGGGTATTTTAGTACCTTGTCAATTTTCTTGTAATACTCCTATATTACCTGTTAAGAAACTTAGATCAGGTCCAGATGGAAAACCTGTGTATAGATTTGTACAGGATTTTTGTATTATTAATTCTTATGTGGTCCCACGACATTTAGTGGTTCCAAACCCAGCAACTATTTTTACTTCAATTCCACCCTCTTCCACTTATTTTACTTGCATTGATCTTTGTGCTGCATTTTTTTTAATACCTATTTATACAGATTTGTTGGGTTTTGGGAATGGTTAGTTATTACAGGCAGTGAATTTTTAATTTTGCTGCAATGGCTAAGCCTCTGGTTACACTTACTAAAGTTTCTGAGGCTGATCCACCTCCTTGGTCAGAAGAAGCTGAGGCTTCTTTCATTTCTTTAAAGCAAGCCTTATCTTTAGCCCCAATATTAGGGCTTCCCAATTATTTTAAATTGTTTAATTTTTACTGTTATGAACAACAGGGTACTGCATCTGGAGTGCTTATACAACCAATGGGAGGGGCTTAATTACCGGTTGCATACTTTTTATGTCAGCTTGATTTTGTGACACAGGGTTATCCATCCTGTTTTAGAGCTGTGGCAGCTGCTACTTTACTAGTTCAAAAAGTACAAGATCTGGTGCTTGGACATTCTTTAACTCTTTATGTGCCACATGCTGTAGAAGCCCTGTTAACTAAAAGAAAAACTCAGCATATTTCAGCACAAAGCGTTACTCAATATGAAATTGTGCTTTTAGCAGCTGATAATATTATTATCAAACATTGTGCATTCCTAAATCCAGCTACATTATTACCGATTCCCACTGAAGGGGAACCTCATGATTGTGATTATGTTATTTCTCAGAGCACTACACCTCGCCCTGATCTTCAGGATATTCCCTTGACTAATCCAGATTATATTCTGTATATTGATGGTTCTTGCTTTGTCGATGAGACAGGAATGCGTAAAGTGGGGTATGCGGTATGTACACCACATGAGGTTTGGGAAGCTCATTCTTTACCTAATGTATTTTCTGCTCAATTGACTGAATTGATTGCTCTTACACGTGCTTGTTGTTTAAGTGTAAATTGTTCTGTTAATATTTATACTAA
>NW_027130619.1:0-1666 GCF_026122565.2 Emydura macquarii macquarii
TACCGGCAAAACGTTTTGTCGGTATTGTCCAAACCAATTTGACTACTTGGTACAGGATGGGATAGTAGGTGCTGGTGCGATTATTCAGAACATTTAGGTCCACTGATCCATTAGTGCAGCATAATCCAGATGGCAGAGTATAGATGTTTATTATCCGGCCATATGCTGCTGTGCTATATTACAGGATTGCATACATTCCCAATACAATACTCCCTATCCCATATACAGTACTCCTAGATGCCCTCCCCTTGCAACAGGCCATTGATCCTGCTCCTCCATAATCATAAGAGAGGGGCACATCCACACATCTCCGCTGGATATACAATTGCTTAACTTAATGGTAGTCCAATTCACAGCATTTCAGCCACCTTTCCTATCTCCCAGTGGTTCCCAATGCACACCTCCTTTTCTTGTTACTCCCATATGGCTCAGGGGGACTACCTTAGTTGCATTGCCTTCGCACAGCATCATGGTAACTATTACACAAGTGCTGGCCCCACAAGTTGGGGATGTTATTTTCCAGGTGGATGGGGATGTTTTTTGCAAATGGGGATACATATGGGCTAGCCTTGTGGTTTTAACATGGGTGGCCATTGTTCTGACCAAGCGTCCATCATGACATTCATTAACATAGTTAACTGAGCATTTTGTATGCCTATACAGAAACACACACCTCTCCCCATGTTAGCCTTCTGAAGCCATCTGCCACCTACGTCAGAAGGTCTCCCGCCCAATGAGTTAACCGCAGGTTCACCTCTGCTGCCTTCCCACATCCTATGGCAATGGCCAATAGTTACTGTGCCATTAATTTATTGATTTGTTGTTGAAATTTTACATTTGGCTTATCAAGTGTTTGGTTACCCACTCGTCCCCAAGACTGCATGTACCCAGTACTGTGTTCCCTGCTGCCCAACTTCCCTTTTCCTGTGACGGTTCCATGTACGCCTCATGAACCAATCAAATTGTTGTGTCAATCCTTGTATGTATACACTAGAGTTGGGATGAATTTGGTCTACCCACCATTCTTTTGGGTGTATCACCCATGTAATGGATTGAAAGGACACATTGAAAAGCACTGACTGCACAGTGGCTTCCACACGTCTGCTCATCAGGGAATATTCTCAGCTCCAGGCTGTGGCCAATTTCAATTCAGATTTTTCCAATTTGGCATCCATATTACCTGTAGGGTTACATTCTGCACAATGGTGACATCATTATACACCCAATGTCCTAAAGGGGACTTTACACCCAGTGTAATATGTCCATAACAATCACACCTTGGGGACAATCCATGGAAGTACCATTGTGGTTACACAGAGGACATCACACTCTCATTGTAGGGCGCCATTTCCAAAGAGCGCTCATACACTCCAGCAGACCAAAGGGTTACATTCTGACCTCTTTGTGACAAACCACATGGCTGGATAACTGAGCCTCCCACTATCGCTAATCATGGCAGCGCCCAGGGAATACTATGCAATATCTCCTGATGAATTTGATATTCTCCACTGGCTTGGGATTTCCTCATCTAATCCATAAACCATATATGGGCACTGCCAAATTCCTGTTGGAGGATTGATGGCATATCTTTCTATGGGAAAATTTTCACAGCCCTCATTTGCTTCATTACCACAAGTTGAAGATGTAGCAGTCCATGTGTTTCCTC
>NW_027130620.1:0-1688 GCF_026122565.2 Emydura macquarii macquarii
CGTCCGTCACCGTTCATACCCCTGGCCAGGGATGTAGGTGGACAGGGGCAGCAACATGTCATGTGGCAGCAGAAGACACGAGCTGTCTGTCCGTATTTCCTATCAGTATCACCCTGTGCCGGGAGCCGATTGTCACACTGCACCGGGGTGGGGCAAACACATGGGGAGGGGGAAAAGCTGCCTGAGCACCTTCCCGTGAGCGGGTCCCATTCACCCAGCCTGGCCCCTCGCTCACACAGCCCTGGGGCTGGGCTCTCACCCCCCTTCCGCTGGCCCAGCTATCGAATCCCCTCCCACAGCTCTCCCCATCCCCCACCCCTTCCCCCATCGCGCTGGGACCAGCTCCCCCCACAGGCTGAGGCTGCAGCACAGAGCGGTCCATACAGCAGGGCCCCGGCGCTCCCATCCCTGCCCCTGCGCTGCCCCCTGGGGCCGTTTCACTCCCTGCCATGGGCAGAGACTCCCCCAGGGCAGGGAATGCCAGGACCTTCCCCTCGCTCACTGGCCCCATCGAACTCACCGGGCTCCCCCACCCCCATCATTTCTACCAGGGGCTCTTCCTACTTGGGGGGCCTCTCCCCTCCCCCCTCGTTACATCCTCCCAGAGTCTTCCTCATGTCAGCTGGGCTCTTCCCTTCTTGCTGCTGCAGCCCCCTCCCCACCCCCACCCTCAGCCTCCACCACTGACATTGCCCCCACCCAACCATACACCCTTCCCTGCCCCCCATTAGGCTCCCCCCGCCCCATTCTCTGGCCCTTTCCCCTCCCCCAGCTCACAGGCCTGGTGCTGAGAACTGAGGGGCGGTTGGCAGGTGGGGGCAGGCAGGTGATGCCCTTTAGCCCGTCCCCTGGGCACAGGCCTGGGGTCTGCTCAGCACTGGGAGGGGACAGTCTCTGACGCGGGTGTCGCTGTCAAGGACAGAGATTCCCTCCGGCCTGGGCTGGGACCGGGCAGATGATCAGGGGAGCCGCATTTTTACTCCCAGCATTGAGACCTGGAGAGAAATAAGGGCGAAGCGTCCCGGAGAAGGTGTCAGTGAAAGTGAAGAGCTGGGACCTGTCAGTGACATTGTAAAATGAGACCTCGCCTGCCTCATAGTCCAGGAAAATCCCCACCCGGCTGGGCCTGACGCTCACGGGGAGGGGGGTCCAGGGGGAGGTGAGGGCCTTGTATTCCCCATACCACAGCCACACGACCCAGTATCCATCCTCAGGTGTGGGTGTGACCATCCCTTTCCTGCTCACAGATTCCCTACAAACCCCCAGAGCCCACTCAGGCTTGTCTCCCACCTCCACCTCCCAGTAACGCCTCCCGCCCGGGAACCTCTCAGTGCCCAGCACACAGCGCCAAGTATCAAATCTCTCAGGACTGTAGGGTAGATTCTGGCGTGTGTCTCCGAGTCTCACACGTTTCCGATCCTCAGACAGGACGAGGTTGGGATGAGCCGTGTCTGGATCCAGAGTCACGTCCACTGGGGAGAGAGTCACAGAGTCAGGGCCAGGCAGGGGCTGGTCACGGGATCAAAGGGAAATTAACCTGCGTCCCCGTTAATCGCTGGGGGGGGGGTTGTTGCTGGGTGGGTGGACATCTGTTGGTGGGCAGAAAGGACAGAGGGGAGGGTGGGCGCCAGATGCAGAGGGGGATGGGAAAAGAGGGGTGGGGAAGTCATGCATGATGGGGGGAGGAG
>NW_027130621.1:0-1681 GCF_026122565.2 Emydura macquarii macquarii
AAAACAACTTTAGTCTTTAAAGGGCCACAGAACTCTCGTTGCCAAAAACAACGTAGATGCTTCTATCCTTTGAGCATTTCTTATCAAAGCCAATGTGGCAAAAACAACGAGAGTTCTGTGCCAAAAACAACGTAGATGCTTCTATCCTTTGAGTTTTTCTTATCAAAGCCATTATGGCAAAAACAACGAGCTTTTCTTATCAAAGCCAATTCTGTGGCTCTTTAAAGACTAAACTCTTTAAAGGGCCACAGAACTCTCGTTGCCAGAAACAACGTAGATTCTTCTATCCTTTGAGCTTTTCTTATCAAAGCCAATATGGCAAAAACAACGAGAGTTCTGTGGCTGTTTAAAGACTAAAGTCTTTAAAGGGCCACAGAACTCTCGTTGCCAAAAACAACGTAGATGCTTCTATCCTTTGAGCTTTTCTTATCAAAGCCAATATGGCAAAAACAACGAGAGTTCTGTGGCCCTTTCAAGACTAAACTCTTTAAAGGGCCACAGAACTCTCGTTGCCAGAAACAACGTAGATGCTTCTATCCTTTAAGCTTTTCTTATCAAAGCCAATATGGCAAAAACAACGAGAGTTCTGTGCCAAAAACAACGTAGATGCTTCTATCCTTTGAGCTTTTCTTATCAAAGCTAATATGGCAAAAACAACGAGAGTTCTGTGGCCCTTTAAAGACTTTACTAGCCAAAAACAACGTAGATGGTTCTATCCTTTGAGCTTTTCTTATCAAAGCCAATATGGCAAAAACAACGTAAATGCTTCAATCCTTTGAGCTTTTCTTATCAAAGCCAATATGGCAAAAACAACGAGAGTTCTGTGCCAAAAACAACGTAGATGCTTCTATCCTTTGAGCTTTTCTTTTCAAAGCCAATATGGCAAAAACAACGAGAGTTCTGTGGCTCTTTAAAGACTAAACTCTTTAAAGGGCCACAGAACTCTCGTTGCCAAAAACAACGTAGATGCTTCAATCCTTTGAGCTTTTCTTATCAAAGCCAATATGGCAAAAACAACGAGAGTTCTGTGGCCCTTTCAAGACTAAACTCTTTAAAGGGCCACAGAACTCTCGTTGCCAGAAACAACGTAGATGCTTCTATCCTTTCAGCTTTTCTTATCAAAGCCAATATTGCAAAAACAACGACAGTTCTGTGGCCCTTTAAAGACTAAAGTCTTTAAACGGCCACAGAACTCTCATTGCCAAAAACAACGTAGATGCTTCTATCCTTTGAGCTTTTCAAAGCCAATATTATCAAAGCCAATATGGCAAAAACAACGAGAGTTCTGTGGCCAAAAACAACGTAGATGCTTCTATCCTTTGAGCTTTTCTTATCAAAGCCAATATGGCAAAAACAACGGGAGTTCTGTGGCCCTTTAAAGACTTTAGTTGCCAAAAACAACGTAGATGCTTCTATCCTTTGAGCTTTTCTTATCAAAGCCAATATGGCAAAAACAACGTAGATGCTTCTATCCTTTGAGCTTTTCTTATCAAAGCCAATATGGCAAAAACAACGTAGATGCTTCTATCCTTTGAGCTTTTCTTATCAAAGTCAATATGGCAAAAACAACGTAGATGCTTCTATCCTTTGAGCTTTTCTTAACAAAGCCAATATGGCAAAAACAACGAGAGTTATGTGGCCCTTTAAAGACTTTAGTTGCCAAAAACAACTTAGATGCTTC
>NW_027130622.1:0-16797 GCF_026122565.2 Emydura macquarii macquarii
TCAGTCGACTCACGCCACGTTGCATCCCGGTCGAACCATCAAACTTGAATTAAGCGCTATGCTTCTCATGGAGGTGGAATAATTGAGTCCTGTGAGCAGCTGGGATCTGGCCCTGCCTGTTGCGATGCTGTTGCAGGGAAGAATTAAAATTGCTTTCTTTTCCTTGCATGCCTGCCTCGTCTGAGAAATGAAAACTGAATGGCTTGGCCTGTTGAAAGTCTAGGAGGTTTTGGGTTTTTTTTAAATAAACTTCTTACCAGGCAATAAAGCCTCAGTGAGCAAATGTTGCACTAACGGTCCATTGATAAGTGGTCTATAAGGGGTAGTAAATGATCCCTGGATGTTCCAGACATGGGCAGTTTGCGTAAGCAGCCCATTGACCTGCTGGACCCTACGAGTCTGTAAAAACTGATTAACCACGTATTGGAACATCGAGCAACCACTTCTCAGCTCTTTATAAATGCTCAACCACGGACAGGTGCCTGCGGCGTGCACGTCCCTGGCGTTTGATGATGAATGCGCAGCACATGGTGCGGTTGTTGTGTGTCTGCACGGAGCGCCTGATCCTGATCTCCGGGACACTCGCTATGAGCCAACGTGACTCCATTGAGGTTGGCGGGGACGCTGAGATCGGAATCCAGCTCCGACGCCACTGATGGCAGATTTACAGTGGGGTCACTGGGACCAGAATCCAGCCCACGTCTCCAGGCTGGGCGCTTTCTGCTCCAGCCAGTGCTTTGCGGTCGCGTATTTGCAGTGGTGGGAACCAGCTTTGGGTTGTTGCAGGGGTGCCATGGCAGGACGGGGGGGCTGAGTGTGTCTGAAGGTCGTTAGCCTGTCATGTGCACCAAGCTCTGGCCAAACGAGTAATGGTGAAAGTGCAACTGGCAGCAATTAATCCTCAGAACATGCCTCGTGCTTGGGAAATGTTGTGCTTTGGGGGACACAAAAGTCGGTTTGTTCTCCCCTCCCTGGCACCGTCTCAAATTGACTCCCGGCCACAAGGGACCTGGTCACTTCCCTCTCACAAAGCGAACAGGGCTGGGCAGTGTCCATCCCACTACAGTTTCCCTTCCCTGTTCCTGTTCCTTTTGGCCCTGCAGGGGTCAAGGGTGGCGGATGCAGGGCTCCCCCCCGGCCCAGCTCAGCAGCTTCCTTGGCCGTAGCTGCGCCCGCCTGCCCGGTGAGGATAGGAGCGGCCCTGGGTGTGCACTTGCTGGCATGAACTGCCCTCTCCAGCCTAGGGAGAGGCCCAGAGCCCAGTGGGCTGAATGGAAAGATCCCCCTGCCAGCCCAGCGCCGTCACGCTACGGGGCTAGAGTCAGACACCCAGCCAGGCTGCTTGGGTTTCAGAGCGGTGAGGTCCTACAAGTCCTGCACATGCCCAGGACAGCCCAGGCTAACACACCTGGCCCTGTAGCCCAGCAACGCAATCAGGGGCACTCAGAACAAACCCCTGGTGGGTCGTGGGCAGGGATTGAATCAGGCCACTCTCATTTATGGGTGGAGGGAGCTGATCTGCTGTCGCTGCTTGGGTGTGAAAGTGCTGGTCTCTCTACTTAAAGCTGTCCGCCCAGCAAGGCCCAGCGTCTCCGGCGCCGAGACCAATGAAAACGTTTGCCAAAACGGTTCTAATGCCAGCCAAACGCTGCTGCAAGCCATGGTCTGGGGAGAGGGGGAGAGTTTCCAGGTGTTTGTGTCGGACGTTTCCGTAGGGCCTGTTTCCTTTTTGAAATAAAAAGAGGCGGTAAAATCGTGAGCATTTTTCTCTGATTGCACAGAGGGCTCGTTTCCAGGCTTCCCGGGTGGAAGGTCCCCAGCCTGAAATAGCGACAATGTCAAGGAAACAATGTATCGCCTCATAAACAACAACAAACACTCGCATGGGAAAAAACCCCCATTGCAGGGACACGTGCGAATGGCTCAGCTCGTGTGATTTTTCCTTCGGTGAGGGAGATCCGTCGTTCATGGCGTCTGCCTCTTAAACTCCACTGGGATGCTGGGCAGAGCTGATCAGGGGGTGTTGTTGGGCTGGTTTTAATGGCTGCCATCGACCAGCTCTTTCACCCACAGCCAATTACAGACCTGGTTAGGGGTGACCTGGGCGCTAACCAGATGCCAGGGGTTCTCTGCATGCACCTTCTCCTCCCGCAATTTCTACCAAAATCAATAGGATTCTGCTCGCGGGTGCCTAGAAAGTTCCCTGAAATGCCGGAATCGGTCGGACGTGGTGGTCAAAAGTTATCGCGTTCCTGCCAGGCAGAGAAGTCGAGAAATACCGTCACGTTGAACGCAGGGCGTTGCTTCACTCAGCCACCCAGGGCGTCACAGCCGGCATCCACGCAGCGCTGCGGAGAGTGAATTAAGCTTCCCAAGCAAACGGGGCCGGTTTCCCGGCTGGTATACATGGATCTGACCCTGTAACGTGACTCTTTAACCCGGCTCCAGGGCACAGCCCTGAGCCCCCAGCCACATCCTGGGTCCTCTTCCGCTGCTCCTGCTCCTCAGGCAGCCTGGGTGAGGGGCTCGGAGAGGAAGGTGCTAGGTGCAGGGAGACGCACGTGGGGAGTCAGGGTTGGGGTGGGTTGTCCTGCCCTGTGGGAAGGGATGTGCCGGCAGGAGAGGGGGGAGCAGGACCCTTTGCAGGATCCTGTCCCCCAATTCTCACCCCTCCCGCACGCCCTTTTTGTCTCCCAGTCTCTGTCCTGAGCTCCTGGGGACTTAAATCATACAAGGCAGAAATCTGCAGAGTGGCCAAACAGATCAGCCGGCAGCAACACTCTAAGCCCGTCTGTTGTTCTGGAGCTGAGTCGAGATGTAAAGATGAGCCAAGCTCCTGGCAAACTGCCCCCATGTGGCATTTCAGAGAATACCTGCATTTCTGGGAAATCATGAGGTTTCTGAGTGCACCACCTCGCCTTTCCACTGTCCGGTATTGCTGTGATATGGTGTTGTTAGGAAAACGGTCCCCCTCGTGTCTGACCAGTGATTGTAAAACCCAGCGGTTCCTAGGCTTTTTCACTCGAGAGCCACAGATATAATTTTTACAGCCATAAATGAGGGCCACCCATCTCCTCCAGCAGCCCCCCCATGCCCCGCACTGCAGCCAGGTGGAAGCAGTTTAGCGAAGGAGTCTGGTGCAGCAGGGAAACCACACGCGTCCTGTAGCCCGTGCGCTCTGCCGGGTACCTGGGCAGTGGCTCCCTCTGCAGCCAGGGACATGGGAGATCAGTGCTCCCCTCCCTCTGGCTCCAGCAGGGCCCCCAGCACTTAGGGACCCAGGCACAGCGCTTTGCCGTGCTCTCTGCCCTACACTTTTTTGCCCTACACCGGGGGAGGGGAGCGCTGATCTCCCATCCCCTTGCCTGTAGCAAGGAGCCTGCACTGGTCTTTTAGTCCCGCAGCAACACGCTCCACCTGGGTCCTCAGGCAGCGGCTCCCTTCTGCAGCCAGCAGAAGAGGAGCCCTGGGCCACTTTGAAAGCCCCCATGGGCCGTGGGCTGGGAATCCCTGATATGACCTGTCCATGAGAAGCGGTGATGCTCAGGTCAGCCATCTGGGCTAGGACTCAGCAGATCTGCAGTCACCACAGGCCTTGGGCGAGTTACAAAGGGTGACGTTTCCCCAGTGCTCTGCACTCACAACGAGGGCCAGATTATCAAGAGATCTCAGTAACCAACATACTCCTGCAAATCCCTCTGGGCCTAGCCCCCATCTGTGCAACGGGGAGAATAATCCTGCCTTTGTCTGCTGTGTCTCTAGACTGTAAACTCCTTGGGGCAGAGACTGTCTCTTACTATGCATCTGTGCAGCACCCGGCACAACGGGGACCAGATCTTAGTCAGAACCTCTGGACCTCCTGTAATTCATCGACTCAGAGAAGATGAACGTTGGAAGGAACCTCAGGAGTTATCTAGTCCAACCCCTGCTCAAAGCAGGACCAACCCCAGCTAAACCATCCCAGCCAGGGCTTTGTCAAACCGGACCTTAAAGATCTCTCAGGATGGAGACTCCACCACCTCCCTAGGTAACCCATCCCAGTGCTTCACCACACGCCTAGGGAAAAAGCTTTTCCTAATGTCCAACCTAGACCTCCCCCACTGCAACTTGAGACCGTTGCTCCTTGTTCTGTCACCTGCCACCACCGAGAACAGCCTAGCTCCATCCTCCCTGGAACCCCCTTTCAGGTCGTTGAAGGCTGCTATCAAATCCCCCTCATTCTTCTCTTCTGCAGACTAAACAAGCCCAGTTCCCTCAGTGCTCCAGCCCCCTAATCATTTTCATTGCCCTCCGTTAATTAATTCACATGTTAACGGAACAGTCCCATCCTGTGAGGGAATGAACAAGCCCCTGCTCTGCCCCGGCAGATTAAAGTCACACTCTGGGTGTGGTGCATGCCCATGGAGATGGGTGTGCAGGTGCCCCACTGGCTGTGCAGGGAGATGCTCGGGGGGAGTGCAGAAAAGCCAGAGGAGAGAACGCGTGAGGGGAAAACACTGGGGAGGGTGGGGGAGGGTGAGAAAAGGATGGTGGGACTCAGCGTGTGGGTCGAGAAACATACAGGAGGGACAACTCTCTACCTTTGGGGGAATCTTTTTGGTGGCCGGCGTTGTTACAGAGCTGCTGGCTGCAGGTGTTTTGAAATGAACGACCAAAATCATTGAAACTGGCGTGATTACACTGCCTGACTCCAGCAGAGAAACTACACAGACCATTGCAGGAGTTTATACTGTGTGCAGGACTTTTAATGTTTTGGCACCGAATCCCCCCAGGAGTATAAACCACCTCGCCTCAGGGCTTGCTGGTTGAAAAGCAAAGATGAAAACAGCCCCACCGCCCCATTTCAAGGGCAGGGACCCACTGTGATGCAGCAGAGAACAGAGGGAGACGCTTCTATGTGACGCATTAAGGACGTTCGGTTCAATCCAATAATACTCTCGCTGGAAGGTTGCAACGTAGCCCGGCATCAGCGCTGAGACCCCAGCACAACACACAAGAAGCAAAACCAGGGGGGAGAAAACAGGCTGCTCCCCAGGGCAGCTCAGTTCAACCCCTCACTTCTAGGCTGGCTCTTTGGCGACAACAGATTTCAGGCTTCCCGACAGAGCCTGTTTGGCAGGACCCCCTCCCCGTCGCATTTAAAGCGATAGTGCTAACATCTGAATATCCCAACGTTAAGCAGCGCCAGCTGCCCCGCCAGTCAGTAAATACAGGTGTTTGCTGCCCAAAGACGCTTCCCATTTAGCCCTGATCTACCTATGGTGGCTGGGTGAGGGAAGCGTCAGCATCGCCCTCTCTGGCCATGTTATGTTTGCATCAGAGTGGGGAGGTCACGAGGTGGGGGGCACACAGAGCACCTGCCATGGGGAGGATGGAGCAGTGGGGGAAGGCACAGGGCCCCTGGCATATGGGGATTGGGTAGTGGGGGTAGAGAATGGGGAGCCCTGCTATGGGGAGCACATGAAGCCCCAGGGGTGGGGGAAGGGAGCAGTGGGGGGCTATGGGTCCCCTGGCATTGGGGGAGGGGCTTCCCGGGAGGGGCATCCAGGGAAGTTGTGGGGGGCACGGAGCGGTCCAGGGCCCTGGGTGGGTGCAGGGATCTCAGCAGCTCTGATGTCATGCCCCCTGCTAGTGTAAAGGGGGGAGGGAGGGAAGGATGAAAGGAAACCGAAAGCCCATTCCCAGCACATCATCTTGCCCATCCCAGCCTATGCTTAAATCTCCAGGAGCAGCCCCGGGCAGCCTCTGCTCTCCACACCCAGCACCGGGCTGTGGCGTCCCAGCATCCCTGGCCGGACGGAGCAGCGGGCGCGGCGACACAGATCACGGTAAGACTTCTCTCTGCCCACGCTGGGCAGGTCGGGGGCTGGGGCTGGGGCAGAGGTTGGGGTTTTTTTTGTCTTTTTTAATAAAGAAACAAAAAATCCCCGGCCCAGGGAAATTCTCCCCAGCAAAGCCGGCTGGGATCCGGGGCAGCCGGGCTGTGAATAGCCCAGCTCTCTGGATAGGGGCACCGGGTGTCCTGATTTCATAGGGAGAGTCCCGATATTCGGGGCTTTGTCTTATACAGGCACCTACGACACCCCCCCACCCTGTCCTGATTTTTCACACCAGCTCCCTGGTCCCCTTGTGCCAGGGCAGCCCCCTGAGAATGCCAAGGTCGGGCAGGCTGCAGAAGCAGAGCAGATTCTCCCAGCGCTGGTGGGTGACGCTGATCAGACTCCCCAGCCAGCCACAACCAGCGCTGCTGATTCCCACACCGGTTATCAAGAAGGTAAAACAGCCGCGGGGACGGGAGATCAGCGCTGCCCTCCCCCGGCTGTAGCTGGGAGCTCGGTAAAGCGCTGTGCCTGGGTCCATAGGCGCTGGGGGTCCTGCTGGAGCCGGAGGGAGGGGAGCACTGATCTCCCAGCCCCTGGCTGCAGCAGGGAGCCACTGCCCAGGTACCCGGCAGAGCGCACAGGGCTACAGGATGCAGGCGGTTTATCTGCTGCCAGGATGGGGGCTCCATGGGTGGCAGGGCAGGATCGGGACTGCAGGGGGTGGTGCAGGGTCCTGGGCGGCAGGAGCGGGACTGGCTGCGTTGGCCGCCCTCCCTGCCCCCGGTCCCAGTCCCTGGGGATTCACCGGCTCACACCCGCCCTGCCCGGCGACATGGAGTCCAGGCCCCTCAGCCCAGCGCCGCTCACCGGCTGCCGCTTCCCCCTGCCCGGCTTCGGCCGGGGCTCCGGCACGTCCCTTCCGATAGCACTGCTGGGAGGTCTCCTGCTGGGCTCAGGGCACCCAGTTTTCCAGCCAGGGCCCCAAACCACCTCCCCCCCGCAGCCCTAGGCGAGCCGGGCTCCCTCCAGGACTTACCTGCTGCCTGGCGTGGGGCGGGGGAGCCTGGCTGGCTGGGAGCTGCAGCCGCGCACACGGTGGGTTGCGGAGGGAGGCACAAATGAACGCAGGCAGGAGATGCTGCTTTGCTTTGCTTTGTTTGCTGCACTGGGGTGGGGGAGGAGGCGGATCACGGCTTGGGAGCTGGGACCCCGTCCTGGCTGGTGCCGCCCTCAGGCTGCCAGAGGCTGGAGCAGCGGTTCCCTCCTTCCCAGTCCCCAAGGAGGCGCTGCCTGGGGAAACAATTCACAGCTGATGGATATAACCCGATTAAAGCAAACAGAGAATCAGCAGCTGGTCTGGTGGGGCTGGACAAACTGCAGCCACAGTCTGGGGGTGAAATACCGGAGGGGCAGACTCTGCTAACAGCTAAGCACCCCGAGCATCCTTGACTATTTTTTTCTGTGGGTGCTGGGGTCCCAGGGCCCCCCCCCCAAGTTGGCACCTATAGCTACGTCTCTTTTAACGTAACCCAACACTGCATTTGCTTTTTTTGCAACAGCATCTCACTGCTGACTGACGCTGAGGCTGTGATCCACCACACCTCCCAGCTCCTTCTCAGCGAGCTGCTGCCAAGCCAGTTATCCCCCATTCTGCATTTGTGTTTTCTTCTCCAAGTACAGCACCTTCCGCTTGTCTTTGCTGAATTTCGTTGTGTTGTCTAGAGCCCAGTTCTCCCATTTATCAGGGGTCCTCTGAATCTTAGCTCTATCCTCCAAAGTGTTGGCAACCCCCCAGAAAAAAACCCTCCACATCTGGCAAGGATCCAACCTTCCTGCGTCAGGATGAAAACCAACCATAACTACTGGGGGTCAGAAGAGAACGATCCCTGCAGAGAGATTATCCCACGTCTGCTTCTGTCTAGTTCTTACACCTTCCTCCGAAGATGTGATGTTGGCCGCTGTCACACACAGAGCTTGGCCGACATGCAGCTGATATGCCCAGATCTGATCCAGTCTCACACAGGGCAGCCCATTCAGCACCTTCGTATTATTAACCATTTGTGTGACAGGAGCACCTATGAGCCCCAACAGGGATCTGGACCCCGTTGTGCCGGGCACTGCACAGACACACAGTGAGAGACACTCTCTGTCCTAGACAGTTTACAATCTAAACCAATAAGAGCAGCGGACGGCAGCTGGGCCAGTGGCTAAGTAGGGAGTTTAAGACGAGATCCACATTTAATTCTGGCTCTGCCACAGTCTTCTGGTGTGACCCTGGGCTAGTTACTTAGGGTCAGGTTTTTTAAGGTCTTTAAGTGCCTAACTCCCATTGTTCTCAGTGGGAGTTAGGTGTCTAGACACCTTTGAACATCTGGTCCTTAGGCTCTCTGTGCCTCTGTTCCCATCCGTGCACTGGGGATGACAGCTCTGCCCTGCCTCCTGGAGCTGTGAGAGAGTAATACATGAGAGCCTGTGAAGCATATAGATACTGCAGGAAAGGGGGACTGACAGGTACCTCAGAGAGAAGAAAGGCAGGATTATTACCTGTATTGTACAGAGAGAACCCAGGAGTCCGGGCTCCCAGCCCCCCCTGCTCTAACATGCTAGACCCCATTCTTCTCACAGAATGGAGGATAGAACCCAGGAGTCCTAGCTCCCAGCCCTCCTGCTCTAACACACGAGTCCATGTTTCTTAGTTTGAAAGGGACCATGTCTTAGGGACAGGACCATGTCTTCCCAGGTCTTTGTCCCAGACCCAGCACAATGGTGCCTTCACCCTGATCGGGTGCTACTGTAATATACACATTTAATAATATTTTCAGGTTCCTGGCTACACGATGGCAGATGAAGGCGGAAAGTCCCAAGCGCTGGTTAAAGCTGAGCTGAGTATCACCAAAGCCAAGGAAGTGCGGAAGGAGATGGAGCTGAGGATGAAGTCCTACGCCAACTGGGAGGAGTTCCTCATGCCGGCGCCCATCTCCATCGCCATCCTAGGGCAGCTGGTTTTCATTTCAGCGGGGCAGGGGGACTTCTCCATCAATAAGAACCCCCTAAGGATGGCTTCAAGCACATCAAATACCCAGAATCCTTCAGGGCCTGCTTGTGTCAAGTCAGTAACCAAGGCTGGGCGGCCTTCAACACCGCGCACGTCAACATGGACCAGATCAGACTGCTCTCCCTGAGCGTCCCTGGACGGATGAAAGTGATTGTTAAAATTCTGTTCCAGGACATGGAGACGGTGAGCGCCATGCTGCCGACGCAGCTACAGCACATGAAGACCGTGGCGGACGATTGCAAAGACTTAGCCCAGGCGGTGAAGGAGAAGTATTCAGACGTCATCTACCTGATCCAGGAGCTGTTGGAGGCCTGTGTGAATGCCAATAAGGGTTACGAGGATGAGCTGAAGGACGTCCAGATAGCGCTGCAGCAGGCACAGATCAAGGAGAAGGCGGTTGAGGAGACTCAGAAACTGGCCGAGCAGTATCACAAGGAGATGAAGCAGCAGGTTGATGAGACCTTTAACGAGTACAAGAAAGCCATGGAAGAAATCCCCACAGGGTGGAAGGCCGTGGCCATGAGCGTTGTGGAGAATATTACAACTCCATTTACCAGTATCGGTGGGTTTATAAGCATGCTCACGGGAAAACTCAGCAAGCCGCAAGCTGGGAGAATGGAAGGCGATGCAGAGGCTGATCCAGAGCAATCTGACTGTGAAAGCACGCTACCAGCACTAAGGATTTTTGGAAAGTCAGGAATGCTGCTGACTTATGCAACGACACTCAAAGAGCAAATCGATGAGCAGGGTGACCTCCGCATGGAGAAGGTCTTCAATGAGAAAACTCAGCAGGTTGACAGCAACTGGCTGAAAAAAGGTTTCCTAGAGCAGAAAAGCAGCATAGACGGAGAAATGATGTGTGAGCCAAAAAATCAAGCTCTGAATATCTGCACATCTGGCATCCGTGTTTGTGAACAGCTGGAAGAGATGGCCTTGTCCCAAAACAAAACAAAGGCGGAAGAGAAGTCTCTCGTTGAAGAGATCAAAAGCTTATACCAAAGAGCATCAGAATTTGATTCATACAGTAAATCCTCGGTGGGATCTCCTGCCTTCGCCCCCAAGCCACCAAATGTGGCGAAATGTCAACAAGACTTACTGGGAGAATCCAGTGCCCTGCGAAACGCACGTTTGAAGGTTGAGCAGAGCCGGGAGATGCTGAAGTCGACCCAGGACGAGTATGAGAGGAGCTATCAGAACTTCAAGAGGCAGAACGATGAGCTGATGGAGCTCATGTGCACCATGGAGAAATGCCAGGTGCAAGAAATTGATTTTGAGACAGCCAAAGAGATGCTGATCAAAGGGCTGGAGGCCCTGGGGACGGTGAAGGAGCAGTGGGAGAAGATGGTGAGGTTCTTCCAGATGATCTCCAGCCTGATTGACTCCTGCCTCAGTCGGGACATCAGGGAATTTGTAAGTTCCGTCTCAGATGTGCAGAAAATTGAAAACTATTCCTCCAACTCCTTTGTGAAAGACATCATCTACACCCAGGCATTCAACGCTTCCAACGTGGCCCACCTGGTGCACATGATTGCCGAGACCTACACCGAAGTGTCCAATAACTACCTGATGGATCGCGTGAGCAGCTTGGGGCGCCTGATCGCCATGGAACCTTCCGACCCGAGCTTCCAGGCCGAGCGGGAGGCATTACAGAAAGGTTGCGACGAGGCCCGCCAAGCCATCTACAACTTGGTGATTGAGAAGAAGGAGGAGTTCGATAGGAGTGTAGAGGCCAGGGTGGAGACGATCGACAGGGAGCTGAAGGCCGTGTTGCCCCCAGTGACTGTGGAAGAGCAGAAGGCAATTGAGGAAGCAGTGCAATGGGGGATGAAGGAGCTGACCACGGAGGAGGAAGACCAGTTTGAGTAGAGGGTTGCACTGGTGGGGCCCCCGCTACTGGCTGACACTGTCGGGAGTCTCTACAATCAACCAATTGCAAATCCATCTCGCTTCGCTCCAAATACGACCTTCGTTTTGCCTCTCGCTTTGCTCTAAATATGATCTTCGCTTTGCAAGACCCGAGCATGAGAAACACCAACCCTGCAATCGAGGTGCTGCACGAGGACACGGCAAACCTCGGTTCTAGTCTTTACTCTGCCACACGCTGGGCAAGTCTCCTTATTTCTCTGCTTTGGGTTCCCATCTTTAAGACAGGGACGTATCGTTACCCCAACTCAGCCGTGGGTTGGGGGCGGGGGGTGTTATTCAAATAACAGATATCACAGCATCTTTTCAGGGGATAAGGCAAGAAGCCACATTTATTGTGAACACAGAAACTTGGTAAATAGTATCAAAGAAAAGTATCAACACTGTAATAACATCAATATTGTTCTTTACTTTAGTGAAATAGTATCACTAATGTAGCCACTAGGAAAACAGTGTGAACATTGTATCAATACTACAATTACAGAGATTCTTGTTAATAAAATATACTTTGTTGACACGTTTCAATTGGTACTTTCATTCATACTCGCACAAACAGACAGGGAGACAGACAAACATACATAGAGGTCCCACAGATGTTCTAGTTACCAGCCTCTTGGTGCTCGTGTAGTCACTGGCCAGGTGACTGCAGCACGAGGGTGAGGAGCCAGGCTCTGCCGATGGCACCGGTTCTCCTGGCTGGTTGGTGATGTAGACCCGAACCTCCAGCCTTCATCTTCTTGTCCCATTTTATCGGGAAAAGACCCCATGTCAGTCTATGGGTTTTTGCTCTGTCCTGCTGCAACTGCATTTGGTGTGATCCTCAATCACCCACATTGTTACAAGCCTGATCAGATTTTGTCCTTTGAAATGGGCTGGCTCCAAAGTTATCAAGGTGGCTCCTCTTTGGCCAGTTGAATGGTAAAAGTTATTATCTTCGCTCCTTTCCTCCTCCCTCAAACGTTTTAACTGAGGCTGGTGTTTTCTTCATGTCTGTTTCGACATCCCTCACTCAGACCAATTGTTCACTCACTCTCCCTGTCTACACTCACCTCAATTGCTCAGCCATTCACCCGTCAATCACTCAGTGCCAACTCCTAGCTGAAGAACTTACATATTATTTTTAAAGCAAGCCTTATTTCATTTTTGACAGTGTCTTTTACAATTGACAGTAGATATCTTACATTGCACGGTGCGACTTTTTATACTTAAAATAGGGTTTTTACAAATATATATATTGAAAGTGAGTAAAATGAACAGATAAAATGGTTTTAAAACACATAAGCGTATAGACAGTAAGTGAACGTTTCAAAGGGTAGAACAATAAGAGTCAGTTGGGTTTTAACTTTTGATTAAAGTTACCGTGTGTCAGGCTGAAGTGCCTCTTGGTAGGAAGGGGTGTGTGTGTTTGTGGCTCTGTTCTTTCATGTATTGCATGAAAACAGGACTGGGCCAACACTTGGAATGCAGGCAAGGCATCAACCTGTCTCATAGATCCTTCCTGTCAGATGGGGCCACAGAGCTCTTCCGTTTGTGAGGAATCAAATAAAGATAAAGGGCCAGATTCTGCTCGCAGTGACCCTGGTGTGAATCCAGAGTGACTCCATTGTCATCTATGGAGTTCAGGCTGGATTCTGGTCTCAGCGCTCCCAGTGTGAATCTGGAGCAGCCCTGCAGCATCGGTGGAGTTATTCTGCATTTGCACAGGTGTAACTGCGCAGAATGGATGGCAGGTGTCCTTCTCTAGCAGCTGGACCCAACATCTGTCTGCGATGCTCACAGTCATTTTGTCCTTGCAGGCAGGGTTCATCTCGTGGCACTTCCCCATGGCTCTTTCGACGTGCTCTGGACGAGATGAGGGTTATAAACTGGTCGTTCGAGGCCATTTTGAGGCAGGGATGAGGGAGCTGGTGTGTTTCACCCAATACCTACTCGAAGCTGAGGCAGATCTGGATGCATGTGGTAAAATCCAGAAACAAATCGAGGCAGCTTCCCGAGAGCTGTCAGCAGCAGAAGAGGAGCTGGGAAGGCAGCTGGCGATCATAGATAAGACAACCGAGGAGCTAGTCGTGAAGAAGAAAAGCCTGCAGGACGAGCAAGATGAAAAGAAACAGAGCCTCGCGCGCTTAAAGATCGAGCTGGACTCCTGCTGCGAGTCAGAAAGAAAAGTCAGAGAGATGCTGGAAACAGCCAAAAAGTACCTTTGCGAAATGCAGGCTGAGCTGCAGAGAAGAAAAGACGAATCATGGAACAATCAACTGGTACGAGACATCGGCATCGGGCTGATGTTTATTCCTATCCTGGGGACATTGGCTGGTGAGTGGCATTTATTTGTTTACATTATAGCTTCACGGCGCCTTATCGCACACACCTTGCAACTTCTACCAGAGATTTAGGACTTGCAGAGTCTGTCCGTCCGCTGGACACCATAGGATGGGTCGGCTCAATCCCCTTTCTAGTAGTTCCTGCTCTCCAGTCCCTACTGAGCATGAAGAAACAGCAGGAAACTGCCTAGCATAAAGGAGCTGGAGAATGGGTCAGGGGGGTCTATCCCATATAGGGGGTGCAAGCTCCAATCCAGCCCCAAGGACGGGACTGACTGGCTCAGGGGTGCAGGGAATGGGGCACTGTGCCTTTCCCCTCTGGGGCAGTGGGTCTGATTCCCTCTCACTGGATGTTTTGATTTGTATGAAGTTAGCTGGCAGGTTCTCCAGCTGGGTTTCTCCATCCTGGCCTGCAGGTTCAGCAGAAATGCTCAGGATTGATCAGGACTCAGAGACCAAAATTTCCTCTTCTCCAGAGAGAACTCTCTTCAAGGCTGAGGCCTGATATTTTGTATGTGGCAGAAGGGGAGCTTTGTGGCAGCCAGTTGGGTGGATCCCACATGGGGAGGTGGGTGGACAGAGAGGCCTGCAGGCAGATAGATTGATGTATGGGTTGTAGAAGGATGAATGGACAGATGGAGAAGAGGGTGTATAGAGATGAAGGCTGGATGGAGAGAGGAGTATGTGGGGATGGATGAATGGATGCAGAGGGGGTGTATGGAGATGGATGGACAGGCTCTATAAATAGAAAGATCCCATGAACACACGTTTATCACATACTTAAGAACCAGGTGATAGTAAATGATTTCTTGCCGTGTTAGCAGCAAAGTAAAGCCTTGGGCCTTATTTAATCCTAACCACCCCTGGCTCTTATCTAACCCTTTCCATCCGCAGCTCTCAAAGTACTTCACAAAGGAGAGGGGGTGTTGTTATTCCCATTGCACAGATGGGGAAACTGAGGCACAATGGCGGAATGTGACTAGTCCAAGGTGACCCAGCAGGGCCCTGGCAGAGCAGGGATTAGACCCTAATTCTCTCAAGTCCCCGTCCATTTATTTCTGTTTAGCCTGTCAGCGCCTTGGCCTGGTGGCTGGGAGGCACTGGCCCAACAGGGCCTTGATGCCATCCAGGGTCTGTGCATGGAGCCCCCCACTGCCTAGAGCAGGAGCCAGGCTGTGGAAGCCACCCTACCGCAGCGCTGCCGGAGGGAGGACACAGGAGATGCCCCACAGGGCTCTGGCTGGATAGCTGGCCCTTCTGCGCCCTCCTCTGGGGTGGGAAGGGGCCACACAGGTCGCTGGAGAGGGCACGAACCCCAGGCCGTGTGTGAACAGCAGCCTAAGGGAAGGAGGCTCTGCTGGGAGGGGCCGTGGGACTGCGTGTGTCTGGGGGGTGAGTCCTGGATGAATGTCGGCCTCCCCAAAGGCTGTCGGGGGAGGAAGCAGGGCGGGGCTGGAACTCGCTAGGGGACCCCTCCACACGAGCAGTGCCTGGGCCCCCATCGCAGTTGGGAGGGGTCTGTGCAGGGCCTGGCGTGATGGGGGGACCCGATCTAAGGCAGGGCCTCCGAGCACTGGTGCAGTCCCAAGAATCAGCCGATAACTAATTTTATCTGCTTTCACCAGGCTCCATCATGGTCGGCTGTGGGCACACAGCTATGAACGCCGCCGAGCGAGCCGCCCACGAGGCCCAGGATGCCGTCAATCGGCACACAAATGAAGAGTCCACGTACTCGGCCGAAGTCTGCAGGTACACCGAGCAGCAACGACAGATGGAGGCCGAGATCAAGATCATTGAGAAGCGACTGGATCAGATCGAGCCAGAGCGACAGGCACTGGCTGTGGAACACGGGGAGATCGTCGCCCTGCAGAAGGGGCTGAGGAAATGTGTCACCTTCATGAACGGGCTGGCGGGGAAGGTCAGCGTGACTGAGAGGCTCACCAAGAACCTGCTGATCTATGAGCTGTTGGCCCACGTCCTCGGTGACGTCGTCCACCACGTGCTCCCCCTAATGAGCCCGGGAGGCGAGGCTGGCACGGAATTCCTGGCCGTGGGGGATATCCAGGGCCACATTGAGAAGCTAAAGTTGGGCAGTCACGGCCTCAAAGCTCTTGCAGACGCCGAGGCAGCAGCAATTGAATATTAGGGCCACGGTTTCAAAAGCCGAAAGCCCACGTCCGTAGCTGGGCTACAGCAAGCGCATGGGTTTCCATCTATGCTGGGGAATCGTAGCGGGCTAGCAACGCTGGGTAGGTGGGGTTGTCACCTGTGAGCAGAGGGGGGTGGAGATTTATCAGCACCCTGGGCACAAAGAACATTTGTTCTCCCCTCCCCACTGAAAACATGCATGTATCAAAACGCACTAACGCAAAGTCGCCATTCAGTGTTTGCATGCGGCATGAATAATAAAGCAAATCCTGTCCCAGTTCATTATGCCTAAACTGACTGCTCAATTTTGCCACCTAGAAATGAATCTGGCTAGATATTATCCATACCGTGACACAAAGGAGTTCACAGGACAAAACCGGTGTTACAGTCGCTCACAGGTCAACCCGTGGTTCTTTCCTCTCCCCCAATTCTATTAAACCTCACCCTTATGCATTTTTCCCACCTATTGGTCCTGTCACAGTCCAGTTTTTCGAGTGTGGAAGCAAATTTGGGTGGGGCTACAATTCATTTGGGAAATTCAGAGTTGAGTGAGTTGGGTCTGGAAGCGGTGGACCAGTGTAAACAGAGTCATGTCAGCGCAGGCTGAGGGAGGGGAAATGCACACAAAATCTTACGAGGACGGCACTGGGGAAATAGCACTACATTTTTTCCTCCAGCGCTAAAGTGGGAGAACTCTACTATGGAAGTCTGCACATCAGCTGGGCAGGCGGGTAAATGATGCCGGATCATAAGGGACATGGCAAGAAGCCACACTAAGAGCCCAAGGCTGCAACCCTCGCACATGGGGAGGTGGGATCCACAAAGGTGTGCGGGGTGCAGGTGGGAGTACACAGGGTTACACCACGACATATTAGGATGGGGTAAATAATGCTGCCTTGTGAGGTGCAGGGATAGGGGCATCCAAAGGCTGCGAAGCTGTGGATGGAGGCAGAATAAACTCAAATAAAGCCGCTGTTTCTCTGTAGATTTTGCAATCATGAAAAGAAACAAGGGAAAAAAAACTGGAAGAGGAGGGGAGAGAATAGCTCACGGCTGAGGGAGAGACATGATTGAACACGGAGAGGCAAGGAAGGGGTGATGGGGGGGGATTTCCCGGGCTCTCCTGGCTGTGGGGAGCTCCCCATCCCAGTGGCCCCCCAACCCCTCTTACCACCTACATCCTCCCCGTCGCTGATGCGCTGCGGGTTGCAGGCTCGGGGCAGGGGGGCTGCAGCCGGGGGTGGGTGTGGGAGAGAAAACAGGCTGCTCCTCAGGGCAGTATGGTTCAGCTCAGCCCCCCAGTTCTAGGCTGGCTCTTTGGCGACAGATTTCAGGCTTCCCGACAGAGCCTGTTTGGCAGGACCACCCCCCTCCCCGTCGCATTTAAAGCGATAGTGCTAACATCTGAATATCCCAACGTTCAGCAGCGCCAGCTGCCCCACCAGTCAGTAAATGCAGGTGTGTGCTGCCCAAAGACCCTTCCACATGGCACCGCAACAGGTGCAAAAGCTGCAGGCGTGTCACCGCT
>NW_027130623.1:0-16695 GCF_026122565.2 Emydura macquarii macquarii
ACAAACTGCTGATAGCAGGAGCCTCAGTCACTCCCCAGACACTGCAGTGCCCAGTCCTGTCTGCTGGGGAGTCTGTTCCGTCATCCAACCACCATGGACTCGTTCTTCACCTTCCTTTTCCTCTTAGCCACCCATTCCGGTGAGTGTTTGCGGGAGGGGGACAGGGAAAATCCTGCTTCTATTGTGCCCGATGGAGGAATGCCCCTTGACTTCAATAGAGCAGGGCGAGTCCCCGGTGAACGGTCTGACCCGTGGTATAATGCCTGAAATTCCCTCCTTCTCCAGGTGTCCTGGCCCAAATCCAGCTGGTCCAGTCTGGGCCGGGAGCGGTGAAGCCCGGAGAGACCCTCACCCTGACCTGCACCGTGTCTGGTGACACCATCACTTCTGGTTACGGCTGGAGCTGGATCCGGCAGCCTGCAGGGAAAGGACTGGAATGGATGGGATGGGTATACTACAGTGCTTCCACATGGAAAACAGACTACGCCCCATCTTTCCAGAGTCGAATCACCATCTCCGCTGATTCCTCCAAGAACCAATTCTCCCTGCAGCTCCGCTCAATGGCTGCTGCAGACACGGCCACATATTACTGCACCAGAGACACACACTGACACAGAGCAAAGCAGGGACTGTACAAAAAGGGGAAGTGGTCTCTGAACACACATTTTATTTTAAGAAAGAAAGAAAAAAGAATGATGCCTCAAGATGAGGGTAGGGCTGGGACCTGAGGAGGTGTCTTGTCCGACCCCCTGCTCAAAGCAGGACCAACCTCAACTAAACCATCCCAGCCAGGGCTGTCTGACACATGCCAACATTACAGCAATTGACATAACGGAAAGATAAGGACAAACAGATGACACTGGGGAAGGAAAAGACAATGTATAATCCTGAGTCAGGTGCAAGCTTTGCCCCCAAAGCAGCGCAGCCTTCTCCGCTACCATATCACTATAGAGAGGATGTGGACAAATTGGAGAGAGTCCAGAGGAGGGCAACAAAAATGGTCAGGGGGCTGGAGCACAAGACTTATGAGGAGAGGCTGAGGAAACCAGGCTTGTTTAGTCTGCAGAAGAGAAGAATGAGGGGGATTTGACAGCAGCCTTTAACTACCTGAAAGGGGGTTCCAGGGAGGATGGGGCTAGGCTGTTCTCAGTGGTGGCAGATGACAGAACAAGGAACAATGGTCTCAAGTTGCAGTGGGGCAGGTCTAGGTTGGACATTAGGAAAAACCTTTTCATAGGAGGGTGGTGAAGCACCGGAATGGGTTACCTAGGGAGGTGGTGGAATCTCCATCCTTAGAAGTTTTTAAGACCGGCTCGACAAAGCCCTGGCTGGGATGATTTAGTTGGGGTTGGTCCTGCTTTGAGCAGAGGGTAGGACCATGTGACCTCCTGAGGTCCCTTCCATCCCTCATCTTCTGAGATTCTCTGTTCCATATGTGTCCCAGTCGCTGCTCTGCCTTCTGTGCGATCCCTCTGAGCACATGCAGTCGCTGGGAATGGGAACATTTCTCAGGCAAACTCAAATCTTGTGTCTCGCTGTTGTGCCTTTATAAGGAGACTCCAACGGGGGGATCATCCTCTAGCCAGACCTCCTGCTGCCAGGCCCGTCGATCTCCCATCCCGTGTGTGTGAAACCTGCACACAAATCCCTGCTCCCCCCGTTTAAATACACGCCTCTGATTCTAGCAGCCTCAGTCTCTGCCCAGACACAGAACTGGCCTGTCCACCTCAGGCATTTCCCTCATTCACCAGCTCCCATTAGGAAATCGGACTTTTTCTTGTCCCTCCCGGCTGCTCCGTCACGTCAGCATTGGAGGCTCCTGCAGTGCCTTGGGCAGGAGAGTTCAAAGGACGTTCGGTGACCATTTCAAGCCGTCCACACCTGGTGGGATGCTGTCAGCTATCTGTGTCTGTCTCCCCTCACCCTTAAATATGACAACCTCTATTCCCAAAGTCCTGTATTCCGTAAAATCTGGGGCGTCTCCTACCTTGACCATGTCACTAATGAAGAGGTTTGGAATATCATCGCCCCACGGGCTGGGTGATATGAAGATCTTCTGACGACCATGAAGAAGCGCAGGCTGAAGTGGTACGGCCATGGAACAAGATCATCTGGGCAATCCAAGATCATCCTCAAGAGACAGACAAAGAGAAGAGATGGAGAAGCAGGCGGAAGAAGAGATGAACTGACAACACAAAAGAGTGGACAGTGACGGACTTAGCACAGACTCAGGCACTGACACCCATCGATAGCATGGAGACAATTGGTCGTCTGTTCATCTATAACGGTGCCCAAAGAACCATTGCGGTTACGGGAGAGAACACAATAGCGATAATCCCCAAATCCGGCTGGGAGCTGGTGACACCAGGGGAGACCCCCAGACTGACTGGCAAAGTGATTATCTTGTGGCTCGACAACTCCTGGGACTGGATCTGCCAGTCCCCAGAGGGTGGGTTATCGTGTCTGGGAACCCTACAATCCTACGTCTCATTCTTCCAGAGCAGGACCCAACAGCTCTGGGAATGTTTCTGAAGGCAAGCTCTGTCTACAGGCGAGTGACAGGGCAGCTGCAGAAACCGCCGTGTCTCACTGCTCCAGACACAGGCACTGAGCCAGATCAAAGGAGGAAACTGGATCTAGAAGGGAAACCAGTTCCCAAACCGCCCTTTAGCACTAGGCGTTGGGAGCTGAGGGTGAGGGACTCACTGACGGGAGGTGTCTTCAAGAGGAAAAGCAAGGAAAATCTCCCTCCCTCACACACACACGCGTAGGTCTCACTCTGTTTCATTGGGAGCACACACACACACACACACACACACACACACACACACACACACACACACACACACACACACACACACACACACACAGGGAAGATTCCTCGCTCCCTGCAGCAGGCGGCTGCAGGGGCAGACAGACACAGAGAAAGCGAGCAAGGGAGCAGAAGTAACGCACTCCCAATGACACTAACAAAACACACACACACTACACACTGAGTGAGTCGCTTCTCCTTTAGCAGGAGGCAGCAGCAGGGAAGGACACAAACATGCACACACACAAGTGTTAACATGCACACACAGACACACAGAGATGGTCTCATTGCCCCAAGTAAGAGGTAGCAAAGACAGAAACACACAACAGCTGATCAGGACTCCTTCCCTCCAGTGCAGGGGAGCAGGGACACACAAATGCACAATGAGCTGGTCTTTTCTCTGCCTAGAAGCAGACAGCACAAACACAGACTGGCCTTTCTTCTTGCACAGGACTCATTCAAGCCAACAGCGAGCAGCAATGCTACACAGATGGGTTTGCACCCATGTGCTATGACAAACTCCTACAGGGAGGCAGGGTGCCCGCGTGGATTACAAATCAGGCTTCTCAATTCCCGACTCTGTTGCAGGGTGAGCACGGGAAGTCACTGCACCACCCTGTGCCTCAGTTTCCTCATCTCTAACAGAGATAATGCTCCTTAATTCCTTTGTAAAAGCGCTTTGACCTCTTCTGGTCGGGGGAAGTGCTATTGAAGTGCAAGGTATTATTATTATATCTACCAGGAAACAGATGCACAAACAGACACACACACAAACGTGGATAAGGCCCTGTTTTATCAAGTAAAGCGCAACACACACTCAGACACAAACACACACTCAGCTGCTCTGCCTCCTTCCAATAACAGGCGGCCGTGAAACACGCTCATACACACTCCACCCAGCAGATGGTCACAACACCCAAACAATCACACACACACACACACACAGGGGCAGGCCCAGATCTCATTTCACCCAGCTAGGCAGATCAGCACACCTACACACGGCAGTGGGGAGCACAGCTGGGTGCTCACACTCAGGGCTCACTCAAGTAGGAGCGGGAGCAGAGGGGCTTTAAGCCGCGTGGCAGTGCATGTAACACATTAACCGGTGTTCGGTGTCACTTACAGATTGCACGTCATCCTGCAACTAAAGGAATTCTGCCCCGGTCCCGGTGTAAGACGATGGCCCGTGCAAGGGGGGGATTCCTGTCAAGCCCCAGCCCTCCCTGCTCTGCCCTTTCATCTCCCGTCCCCGCTGGGCCAAACACACATGCAAATCCCTGAGTGCTTAAACACAAACCCCGACCCTGCGCGTCCCAGCCCCTCCTCAGGCACCGAGAGGAGCAGCCCCGGATTGCTACAGCTCTGAGAGATGGCCCTGCTGCTGGCTGCTCTTTTCTGCCTCCTGGCGGCTCCCTGGCGTGAGTATTTCAGGACCACACTTTCCTCGCACCGCGTGGGTAGAGCCTCACTGCTCTGTTTTTCTCCCTTTGCCAAGGTGCCCTCTCCCAGATCCGGCTGGTCCCGTCCGCCCCGGGCATGCTGAAACCCAGAGAGTCCCTGACCGTGACTTGCACCGTGTCCGGCGACGCCATCTCCACCCAGGCCTGGTGGAACTGGGTCCGTCCGCCTCCCGGCCAAGGTCTGCAATGGGTAGGCCGGGTCCATTTCTCCGGGAGCACAAACTACGCCCTGGCCTTCAAATCCCGAGCGACCATCTCCAAAGAGGACGCCAGGAACCAGTTTTATCTGCAGCTCCGCTCCCTGACGGCTGCAGACACCGCCATCTATTACTGCTCCAGGTGGGACCCACGCTGAGACAGCCCAGGACAAGAGCCCAGGAGGGAGAGTCGCCCTGAACGCAGACGGCTCCATCTGTTTCCTGTTGTAACCTCCCTGCTCTGGCCTCAGGCGCCTGAGATCTTCCCCCGTCTGCACTGACAGCTCGTTTCCAACCCCGCAATATTATTAGTGGGGTTCCCTAACACGCTGGAATCTTCATTGACCCAAAGGAAGTGAGAGTCAGGGATCTGAAAGGTTTTTAGCCACCTAATTCCCATTTAAAATCCTTTCAGAATCTGCCCATTCTCTAGTCTCTGTCGCTTTTAACCCTCCTCACTGGACCAGACACTTCTCCTGCACAAGTCTCTCTAGACCAGATTGTCCAAGTGATTTAGGCACCTACAATTGCAGAGAGGCCCCTCGTGGGATTTGCACAAGCATCTTAGCTCAGCCTGGGCCAGATATTTGTCAGATGTTTGTAAGATGTACAGAGATCCCGCTGATTTCAGTGAGTTTTTACCACCTGGGTGCCTTTGGAAATCCCAGTAGCTGCCTCTCAGGAACCGAAATAACTCTGATAACCTGGCCTTCCGTGCCTCACTTTCCCAATGGTATAAAAGGGATAATGACACTTCCCTTGTTCACAGGAGAGTTATGAGCACAAAAGACACTAAAGATTGTGAGACGCTCCGACACTCTGGTAATTAGGGCCACATCAAGGACTGAAATGGATAGTAAAACTTTTCCAATCAGAGATTTTCTGCAATGGAAAATTAGGCACCCAACTAAACTATTTTCAAAATAAAAGACCTGTTTTTGGTCTTTTTAGATGAAAACTATTTTATTTTTTGGCTAAGCCCCCCTGCTTTTCGTTGCTGATCATTGAAATGTTTTACTGCTCAGGATTTTCCTTTTTTAACAAAAGTCAAAGTTTTCTGGAGGTGGGAACAACCCATTTACTACCCAGCCCAGCCCAGTTCTGCATATGGTCCCATCCTGCGGTTAGCTCAGCCAATGAAAACCAGATTCTACTCTCGTTCACACGGGCACAAATCCAGCATGAAATCATTGGTACCTCTGGGTCTATCTTGGACACTCATCCCTGTGACGAAGGGCAGGGCTGGACCTTTGGAACGTCACCCTTGATTTCACGTGTGACAGAAGCCGGCACTGACTGTATTTAAGGTTCTTTCCAAGTTATCCAGAATAAACTTCTTCCCTTTCTGCATCTGAAACTGATCAGAGAGATCATCTCCCAGACAGATCGGAAACTGGAGTTTTACCTGATGTAGTGGGCAAGGTCCCAGAGAGATCTGAATCTGGAAAAAGCTTTTTCCCTAGGAGGGTGGTGAAGCACTGGAATGGGTTACGCGGAAAGGTGGGGAAATCTCCATCCTTCGAGGTATTTAAGGCCTGGTTTGACAAAGTCCTGGCTGGGATGATTTAGTTGGGGTTGGTCCTGCTTTGAGCAGTGGCTGTACTAGATACCTCCTGAGGTCCCTGCCAACCCTATTCTTCTAGCATCTAACACCAGAGCTAATTTACCAGCTGGTCAGTTCTCTCCTGCTCTGCTACAGGCCAGCACCTGCACCACCTCTCTCGGTTTCCCCCCATTTAGCCCCGAACCACCGCCCTGCCCGCCCCTTTCATTTCCCATCCCCGCTGGGCAAAACCTGCATGCAAATCTGCACCAAGGGGGTCCTGTTTAAATACAAACTGCTGATAGCAGGAGCCTCAGTCACTCCCCAGACACTGCAGTGCCCAGTCCTGTCTGCTGGGGAGTCTGTTCCTTCATCCGACCACCATGGACTCGTTCTTCACCTTCCTTTTCCTCTTAGCCACCCATTCCGGTGAGTGTTTGTGGGAGGGGGACAGGGAAAATCCTGCTTCTATTCTGCCCGATGGAGGAATGCCCCTTGACTTCAATAGAGCAGAGTGAGCCCCCGGTGAACGGTCTGAACCGTGGTATAATGCCTGAAATTCCCTCCTTCTCCAGGTGTCCTGGCCCAAATCCAGCTGGTCCAGTCTGGGCCGGGAGTGTTGAAGCCCGGAGAGACCCTCACCCTGACTTGCACCGTGTCTGGTTACACCATTTCTACTGGCTACAACTGGGGCTGGGTCCGGCAGCCTGCAGGAAAAGGGCTGGAGTGGATGGGACTGGGATACTACAGCAGTTCCACATGGAAAACAGACTACGCCTCATCTTTCCAGAGCCGAATCACCATCTCCACTGATTCCTCCAAGAACCAGTTCTCCCTGCAGCTTCGCTCCATGGCAGCTGCAGACACGGCCACCTATTACTGCGCTAGACACACAGTGACACAGAGCAAAGCAGGGAGTGTACAAAAAAGGGAAGTGGAATCTGAGCAGATGTTCAGGCCTCTGTCCTGCTGTCATTTATCTAGCCAGACAAACGGAAACACACACACGTGAAATTTGATCTGGATGGAAATGAAGGGCCATCTTCTGCTTTACCTTTCCACTCCATCCCCAGTCCCCAAATATACACCTTTGGGGTAAACATTCATGGAAATCTTAGCACGGTAAATATCTACAGCTATTGCTCCCTGGGATGTGCAATTACACGGAATTCATTTAAATTGGTTTAGTTCAATAGATTTCCTTTGTGTGTGAACTCTCTTATTTCAGTTCCAAATTCATTCTAGCGCCCAGGCTTGGGAGTGAGAAAAAATGCTGAAAGCGAGGTTTATAACCAATGCATATGAGCGTCCACACTCAGAAAGTGGAACCGGTTAACCTGACAGATTGGAATCACATCATCACTTCTTTGACTGAAGACAAATCACACACACACATTCACACAGAGCAGTGATACAAGTCACTCCTTCCCATAGGAGAGGCAGTGATACATGCACCCACAAAGAAAAAGCGAGAGGATGAGGATGGTTCATTCTTCCAATACTCTGTACAGGGACAAGCGAATTTTTCTTCTCTCATAGAAACGTAATAAAGTATCGGATGAGACTCAGGGTCCATCTAAGCCAGCATCCTATCTCCACTGGTAGAACACACATCTTCACTCCAAGGTGGTTCCTCTATATATAAAGCACCTCATAATAAGGCGATGCATTTCTCTCCAGTCTCTGGTTCAGATCCTCCCTCGGTGACCCTGCAATCACAACCTTTGTGCTGCCAAAACCCAGAACCTGCATCTTCGCTGCCTCCCCTTTTCCTCCCCTGCCACTATGGCTGCTTTTCAGTCTATGCCACCTGAACCAGCCCTTCTCCCACATTCAGCTGCTGCACCTTCCCCATCAGACATTCCCAACAGAGTGTCATTTCCCTGAGGGCATGGTACATATCTAGTTCATATACCCATCCCATTTCTCAATATCCACTGCTCCAAAAGAGAGACGCTTTTATTCAATTGTGGTATAAACAGAAATAGTTATACAAGAAAAGAAAGGAAGAAAGGCCAGCTCATGCAGTGTTCATTAAGAGCTGGTTCATTTCCCTGGCCTCTTACACAGCTCTCAAAGAGCGACTGAACACAAGGAGCTGCAGAGTTTCTGTGGTTTTACCTCCTTTTCAAGGCTGATGTTGCAGTGTCTGGTCTTTATGCAAATCTCCCATCCAGAGTCTCCCTTTAAACAGCAGCTCCTGGGTCCTCACAGGGACCCGCCTCCCCAGGGGCTGACGTGAATTTCAGTTTGTCCTTAGTTTTCACCTTCTCAAAAGATGGAAAATGTATTGTTCGTTCTGGCTTTACTCGCTGCCTCGCCCTGTAAGTCCCCTGGAAATATTCTGGTGAAATAATTAAACCCCTAAGAAAAGGTAAGGATTTAACTGTAACTTTTCCTGTCTTTACAGGTGTCCTGGCCCAAATCCAGCTGGTCCAGTCCGGGCCGGTAGTGGTGAAGCCTGGAGAGACCCTCACCCTGACCTGCACCGTAACTGGTTACGCCATTTCTACTGGTTACACCTGGAACTGGATCCGCCAGGCTCCTGGGAAAGAGCTGGAGTGGATTGGAAAGAGATATCACAGCAGTTCCACATGGGAAACAGACTACGCCCCAACTTTCCAGAGCCGAATCACCATCTCTCCGGACACCGCCAAGAACCAGTTCTCCCTGCAGCTCCGCTCCATGACAGCTGCAGACACCACCACATATTACTGCACCAGAGACACACAGTGACACAGAGCAAAGCAGGGACATGTACAAAAAAGGGAAGTGGAGTCTGAGCAGACGTTCAGTCCTCTGTCCTGCTGTCATTTCACTATCCAGAAAAAGGGAAACACACACATGAGATTTGTGCTGGATGGAAATGAAGGGACATCTCCTGCATTACCTTAGCACTCCATCCCCATTCCCCAAATATACACCTTTGGTGCTAAACATTCATGGCAATCTCAGTACAGTAAATCCACAACAGCTGTTGCTCCCTGGGATGTGCAATTACATCGAATTCATTTAAATCAATTTAGTTAATTAGGTGCTGCATTTCTGTGTGAACTCTCTTATTTCGGTTCCAAATGCGTTCTAGCGCCCAGGCTTGGGAGTGAGGAAAAATGCTGAAAGCGAGGTTTATAACAAATACATAACAGCATCCACACTCAGAAAGTGGAACCGGTTAATCTGAATGGGATTGGAATCACATCATCACTTCCTTGAGAGAAGAGAAATCACGCACAGACACACAAACACACACACACACACACACACACCAGTGATACAAGTCATCCCTTCCAGTGGGAGGGGCAGTGATGCACGCACCCACAGACACAAAGCGAGAGAGGTTGCGGGTGCTTTTTTGTTCCAACTGTACAGGGATGAGTGAATTTTTGTTCTTTCATAGAAACATAATACAGTATCAGATGAGACTCCGGGTCCATCTAAGCCAGTATCCTACCTCCAATGGCAGAAGACAAATCTTCACTCCCAGGCGGCTCTTCTAGTCAAAAAGCACCTAATAATAAGGTGATGCATTTCTCCCCAGTCTCTGGTTCAGATTCTCCCCCTTCTTCTGCTCCTTCAAAGCCTTTGTGCTGACAAAACCCAGAACCTGCATCTTCTCTGCCTCCCCTTTTCCTCCCCTGCCACTATGGCTGCTTTTCAGTCTCTGCCACCTGAACCAGCCCTTCTCCCACATTCAGCTGCTGCTGCTGCTCCTCCCCATCAGACATTCCCATGAGAGTGTCACTTCCCTGAAGGCATGGTACATATCTAGTTCCTATGCCCATCCCATTTCTCAATAGCCACTGCTCCAAAAGAGAGACCCTTTTATTCAAATGTCGTATAAACAGAAGAAAGAAAAGAAATAAAGTTCAAGTGCAGACCAAGGGATATAAGCTAAACTCTACAAAGTCTCACCCAAATGGAAGTGTGCACTTGGGGTTAGACCACTCTATATACAGGGGTTTAAATTGGTTCTGCCAAAACTAATTTCCCCTGTAGACAATTCAAACTGGGGAACTTCATTTCTAAACCAGTCATGACACACTAGAGCACTAAGGTCTGGTCTACACACAGCTTTTGTCCCCACATAACTACTTCAGTTCAGGGTGTAATGTTTTCACCCGTGTAGTTATACCAATGTGAGACGGATATATGGCGCTTTATCGGTTCCTCTTCTCCTCTGGGTCATGCAAAAGCATTTTGTCTGTGTTATCCCTGGAAGTCACGGTGTTTGAGAGAAAGACCAAGATTATGATTCCTGAATAGTGGTTGTCCCTGATCCATGGAATCATAGCACATGGGGGTTGGAAGGGACCTCAGGAGGTATCTAGTGCAACCCCCTGTTCAAAGCAGGACCGACCCCAACTAAATCACCCCAGCCAGGGTTTTGTGAAACCAGGCCTTAAAAACTGCTAAGGATGGAGATTCCACCACCTCCCTAGATAACCCATTCCACTGCTTCACAACCCTCCTAGGGAAAAAGCTTTTCCTAATATCCAACCTAGACTTTCTCCACTACAACTTGAGACCGTTGCTCCTAGTTCTGTCATCTGCTTAGCTGCATCCTCCCTGCAATCCCCTTTCAGGTAGTTAAAAGCTGTTAGCAAATCCCCCCTCATTCTTCTCTTCTGCAGACTAAGCAAGCCTCAATCTGCTGTCAATGCTCCTACTAATGAAGCCCAATATGGCGTTAGCCTTCTTGGCAATAAGGGCACCCTGTTGACTCAGCTCCAACTTCTTCTCCACGGTAACAGCCAGGTCCTTTTCTGCAGAACTGCTGCCTAGCCAGTCGGTTCCCGATCTGCAGCAGTGCATGAGACTCCTTCGTCCTAAGGAAGAAGTGCTAAGGATTTCTCCTGTGTCACTCCATTTATGCCCACCCAGAGAAACCCGCATGCAATTACCAGCTTCAGCGGGTTGCTCTTTAAATACAAACCCCTGAGTGTGGGAGTCTCTATCTCTGCCCTGACACAGAACTGCCCGTTCCTCCCTGCTGGGGAAATTTCCCACAGAGCATGAAAAGAAGAATGAAGTCCCTCCTTTTTTTCCTTTCCCTGTTATCGGCCCCCACCTGTGAGTGACTCTTACAGAGCAGGAGAATTAGGGACAGAGCCTCACATTCCTTCAGTGGCTAATTCTTTCCATGCTTGGTTTCCCTTTTCCAGGTGTCCTCTCTCAGGTGCAGCTGGTGGAGTCTGGCCCAGGTGTGGTGAAGCCCGGACAGACCCTCACACTGACCTGTGCTGTCTTTGGTGTCTCCATCACTGACAGCACCTACGCTTAGAACTGGATCCGGCAGCCTCCCGGGAAACAGATGGAGTGGGTAATACGTATATATCCACACGACGGGAGAAAGTGGTTTGCCCCGTCTCTGCAAAGCCGGACCAGCATCTCTTCGGATAACTCCAAGAACCAGTTCTCCCTGCAGCTGGCCTCCCTCACAGCTGCAGACAAGGCCACGTATTACTGTGGCAGAGAGGCACATCGACACAGAGCAAAGCAGGGACTCGTACAAAAAGGGGAAGCAGATTGTCTAGAGTCACTCGGGGCCTTTCACACGAACGTCTCCATTAGAAGATGGGCAAGACACTGAACAAAGCGATATTGAGGAGGTGGAGAGAGGGAAAGGGAAAATTCCTCTTCTCCCAACTCAGTTCCTTCTAACTCAGACATGCAGAGATGACGTCTCATTTCTCCCCTTTGGGGGAATCAATCACACAAGAACACCAGGTCTCCTTCCAATTCCTGGGGGGCCTAGCACTGACATACGCCTTCTGTTTCAAAACTAGCTACACAACAAAGTGCTGCATTTCTCCCTGAGGAACTCAGGAATTCCCAGCTGGGATCAAGTCAAGCTCCATTTACTGCAACATCCTGCCTCTGCCCATCACTAGCTGGGGTTGCTTCGTGTAAGAATCCCGCAGTGGAGGATGTGAGATAACCTAGCCTGCACCTCAGCTCTCCTCCTGCTCTCGAGCAGAGCTTGGTTTACACCAGAGATTCTCCAAAGGTGCACCCATTCACACGACTGCGGCTCTTTGGGACATGTTGGTGGCTACTTTGGCTCCTGTCCTACTGATCTCTGAGTATCCCAGGTTGGAGCCCGGCAGGACAGGGTTTAATACCCTGCCAAATTCCCTCCCCTCTCCAGTGTCTGTCCCAGCCCCACTCCTGAGCTACCCCGACCACAGGCTCCTTGGAGACAGCCCAGACATTTCCTGTTTCCCCACTGGCCTCAGTCCTGCCCATGAAGAGGTTTACTGGGGTTACTTGGCTAAATCCTGCCTTTCTCCCTCTCCCGGTTAGACAGGGAGGCCTCCTAGTTAGAGAGACCGAGGCAGACACACCTGCCCTTATTCCCCGGACCCAGCCCCCTTCACACAAATCCCTGCTCTCTTTCCTGAATCCTGTTCCTTCCCCTTTGCTGGCATCTTCTGCCTTTCTTCTGAGCACCTGCCCATTTAAAACAACTGGCTTTATCTCCAAATTCTCCTTCCAGCCCTTCACAAATGATGGGAACAACTCAAACCTGCGACATTTAGGAACCAGAATCTCACTGGATTCCCTGGCAAGTGGTCACCCAGCCCCCTCCCTGTCTCTGTCCTTCTCTGCCCTTTATCACCGCAGCGGGTGGACGACTCACAACCCGTCCTGGGTTTTACGCTCACAATCCACAAGGCAGGCAGGGGAAGCTCATTAAACCCATTTTACAGCTGAGGAGAAAGAAAGAAAGAAAGAAAGAAAGAAAGAAAGAAAGAAAGAAAGGCCAGATCATGCAGTGTTCACTAAGAGCTGGTTCATTTCCCTGGCCACTTACACAGCTCTCAAAGAGCGACTGAACACAAGGAGATGAAGAGTTTCTGTGGTTTTACCTCCTTTTCAAGGCTGATATTGCAGTGTCTGGTCTTATGAAAATCTCCCATCCAGGGTCTCCCTTTAAATAGCAGCTCCTGGGTCCTCGCAGGGACCCGCCTCCCCAGGGGCTGACGTGAATTTCATTTTGTCCTCATTTTTCACCTTCTAAAAAGATGGAAAATTTATCGTTACTTCTGGCTTTACTCGCTCTCTTGCCCTGTAAGTCACCAGCAGACATTCTGGGAAAATGATCAAAGCCTTAGAAAGAGACATAGGGATTTAACTGTAACGTTTCCTGTCTTTGCAGGTGTCTTGGCCCAAATCCAGCTGGTCCAGTCCGGTCCAGGAGTGGTGAAGCCGGGAGAGACCTTCACACTGACCTGCACCGTGTCTGGTTACACCATTTCTTCTGGTTCCGATTGGGACTGGATCCGGAAAGCTCCTGGGAAAGGCTTAGAATATATGGGGTACATGTACGGACCTAGCCAGGGCACAAACTACGCCCCGGCTTTCCAGAGTCGAATCACCATCACACTAGCTTCCTCCAAGAACCAGTTCTCCCTGCAACTCCGCTCGCTGACAGCTGCAGATACGGCCACATATTACTGCTCCAGAGCGACACAGTGACACAAAGCAATGCTGGGACTGTACAAAATGGGGAAATGGAGTCTAACTAGAGATTCAGGCCTCTGTCCTGCTGTCATTTAACTATCCAGACAAAGGGAAAAATACACACATGAAATTTGTACCGGATGGAAATGAAGGGCCATCTTCTGCTTTACCTTTCCACTCCTCCCCACTCCCCAAACATACACCTTTGGTGCTAAACATTCATGGAAAACTTAGCACACTAAAGTATCTACAGCTAGTGCTCCCTGGGATGTGCAATTACACCAAATTCATTTAAATTGGTTTAGTTAAATAGGTGCCACTTTTGTGTGTGGACTCTCTTATTTCAGTTCCAAATTCATTCTAGCGCCCAAGTTTGAGAGTGAGGAAAAACGCTGAAATTGAGGTTTATAACCAATGCATACGAGCGTCCACACTCAGAAAGTGGAACTGGTTAATCTGAATGGGATTGGAAACACATCATCACTTCTTTGAGAGAAGACTAATCACACACACACACACACACACACACACACACACACACACACACACACACACACACACAGCAGAGACACAAGTCATCCCTTCCAGTAGGAGGGGCAGTGATACACGCACCCACACAGAGAAAGCGAGAGAGGTGGCGGATGGTTCATTCTTTCAAAACTCTGTACAGGAACGAGTGAATTTTTCTTCTCTCATAGAAACATGATGAAATATCGGATGAGACTCAGGGTCCATCTTAGCCAGTATCCTACCTCCACTGGCAGAAGACACATCTTCCCTTCAAGGCGGTTCTTCTACATGAAAAGCACCTCATAATAAGGCACCTAATAATAAAGCACTTAAGAAAAGTGCGACACATTTCTCCCCAGTCTGTGGTTCAGATTCTCCCGTGTCCCTGCAGCACTTTCTGCATTAAATATGTCCAGTAAAGGTTATCATCATCATCATCTTTGTACAAGAGAAGCACCTCCCTATTTACACACTCCTGGTTACCTACAATTTAGGTAAGTGTCTATGGAAGATTGGAGAAATTGGGGACAGATCCATGGATTCTTTCGATGGTTAATCCATACCGCACTTTGTTTTCCTTTTTCCGAGGTATCCCAGCCTCCTTCCCATTCACACATCCCTCTTCACCTAGAATGTAGGAAAAGGGAAGCGGGTCAAAAATCCAAGCACCTTAAATTATTCCCTGCAGTTCTCTGCTGTTCCCTGTGAGGGCAGCACGGTTGACATGAACCAGCCCAACGAAAGAACCAACCACGTGTTACCAGCGGGTGTAACAAAGTCCCTGTGTCCGGATAGGGGAAGCAGGTGGGACAGGCTAAGAAACAGAAGCCAGGATAATAATCTGGTCGGGTTTCCCTGGGGGTTAGAAAGGACCCGATACATCACAGAAGTGCTCAATTGAGCAGCCCCCACTAGAGGTGCCACAGAGAAGGTTGCAACAGGGATTTGGTTGGAAGCAGAATAATAAATCCAGGCTCAGATCCCCATCTCCACTTCAAACACTGCGTGTCAGTTCAGAGGTTGGAGTAGAGACCGTGATGCCAATGCGAGTTTATTTCACCTACAGATTCCCGACATACACCATTGCCCTCCCCTCCCCCCCAAAAAAAACCCATCTCCAGCTCTGTAAGTAAAGATCTCTGCTCCTCTTTAAAGTCACGCAAACCCACATGTTGTTATGGAAAAGACGAGCACTGGCCGAGACCCTCCATGCACTGAGCTCCTTGTCCTTGGAAATATACAGGTGAGATTTGCAAGGCTGTCTGGAGGATCTGCACCCCACGTTCCCCATAATAACTGTAGCTATCTGACTGCCTTAACAACGATGCACCTCTTTATCCCACCAATAACCAGCCATCGATAACCAATAAGCAGGCATCAGTCATCAATGAGGGTTGAGTTTGGGAACCATCAGGGGTCAGTGTTTGGCACTTGGAAACACGGAAGGTACCGAATAACCGGAGCTCCCTGGGCCCAACATTCGAGTTAATCAGAGCCTCCTTTGTTCACAGTAATGAATGAATTGACAACTTCATTTGATGAGGGGCGGTGAGAGTTTCAACTGCATTCACTCAGCATTTCTGTGTTTTCCTCTTCTGCAGCGATGGCTCAAAGCATGTATCTGTCTGTCCAACACTCTCTGTCTGTCCAGGAGGGGCACAGAGAGGCAGAGGGGCCCTGTCCTTTTTATCAGCTCTCTCTGTCTCCTTCCTTGGGCGTTCACAATTTATGCAAATCCCCGCCCCGGGCTCTATGTTGAAGTAGCGGCCCCGGGGCGCCCAGATCCGCCATCCCATCCCCCCAGAGCTGAGCTGCCCCTGGCGAGATCTCTGTCCCCTCCTAGCACACAATGAATTCTCTGCTCAGCCCCCTGCTGCTCCTGGCTCTAGCCCCGGGTGAGTGTCGGGGTGAGGCTGCGGGAGGCGGCGCTGATTTGGGGCAAAGCTGGGTTTGAAACTGAGCAATCCCTGTTTTCCCAGGTGTCCTGTCCCAGTTGCAGCTGAAGGAGTCCGGGCCGGGGGTGGTGAAGCCTGGAGAGACCCTCACACTCACCTGCACCGTCACTGGGGGCTCTGTTACTAGTGGCTGGTGGAGCTGGATCCGCCAAGCCCCTGGCAAAGGGCTGGAGTGGATGGGACGTATATATCCAGGTGATGGGGATACAAGCTACGCCCCAGCTTTCCAGAGCCGAATCACCATCTCTGCAGATGCTGCCAAGAACCAGTTCTCCCTGCAGCTCCGCTCGCTGACAGCTGCAGACACGGCCACCTATTACTGCACCAGAGACACAGTGACACAGAGCGAAGCAGGGACTGTACAAAAAGGGGAAGCGGATTCTAAACCGAGCAGTGAGGCGAGGTTAGCAGGGAGTGTTGGCTCCAGACCCCGTCCTCCGCCCCCGCACGGGACACTGACCGGTTTCCTTCCCTCCAGCAGGGAGCAGCAAGCGCACACCCACCCGCCAACACACTGGATTTGCAAAGGGACTCCAAAATAAAGCGCTCCATTGCTCTCCCCTGTGTCTCTGCACCCTTTCTGTCTACACTCACAGCCCTTTCTCTTATAAAGACCACAAGCTGCTTGTCTGCTCTCCATGCCCAGTCCCCTCCGCTTTCTTTCAAACCTATCGTCACACTCTGGTGCCTGAAACCAGCCTCTCTCTCCCTGTGCCTTGAGTTGCTTCCCCATCAGACGTTTCCTGGAGAGACT
>NW_027130624.1:0-16844 GCF_026122565.2 Emydura macquarii macquarii
AGCTAAATCATCTTCTAGAAATCTAGGAAGAAAATCTTCTGTTTAAAATCTTTGCCAAATTTGGAGTAGACTAACCATTAGAAAGTGGCATGTTTCAACAGTTTACACTAATTAGCTTAATGGGAAAAGGAATTGCTTAATTCTTTATAGCTGATCTGTTTCTCTTGGTAAACTGGGTTACCCAATTTCCTACGATAATGGACAATCCCTGTCCACTAGGGGGTGTGTATACTTACTCTGTAGAAGAAATTCCTAGTATGTAAAGAGCCTTTGCTAAATCTTTCCGTGTGATCAATTCCTATCCAGAAAGAAAGATGGAGCCTTGAACTGTAATTGGCATATGGTGGGAGGCAATCCAAGGTAAGGAGAATCCTTTACCTATATGCACTTACCCTGCTTAGGTTTTTATACAAGCCTCATTGTGGCATTTGAACAATCTATATGAGGTTAACTTGTGTGCATTTAACATTATTTATATTTCTATTTGTCTGTTTGTAACTGACTAGCATTTCTGTGTTGCATACTGTACAAAATAAGAGATCTGTGCTGTAATAAACTTGTCCATTTTCTTTAGCTAGTTTGTTAACATTATGAGGAAAATCTTTTCTCTCTTCAGGATCCTATCCTTTCACTGTTGCATACTTTCTGTTCATATTGGGGCCAATTCTCTCTTCCCTTACTCCTGTGAATAGTCCCATTGGTTTAAATAAAAGCAGAAGACTATCAAGCTTGTGAGTAAGGTGAACAGAATTTTGACTCTGTTGAGTGGTTTCCCTGTCCTTTCTTCTCCCCATTGACAAGACTATGGATTTGTTTCTTTTGCTTTGGAAAATACCAGCCAAGAAACATATCCAAAAGCAATTCTGTGTAAAATATTTGTTGGTTTTTTGTTTTTGTTTAGAAAACACTGTTTCTTCTTCGAGTGATTGCTCATGTCCGTTCCATTATAGGTGTGTGCATACCTCCATGCCCGGCTACCGGGACTTTTTTCCCCTTAGCAGATCCCGTAGGGTTGGCTCTGGCACCCTTTGGAGCCCCGCACACATGCCACAGTATATGAGGCACTGCCAGCCCTACACCCCCTCAGTTCCTTCTTTCTGCTCGTGACGGTTGCTGGAACTGCCTGTGCTTGCATTGCAAGTGCTTAATTCCCTGTGTTTTGAACTTTAAGCATGATTTTTTGTGTTAATCGGTTAGTTAGCTTAATAACTGTTGTTAGTGATAGTTAGAGACTTAGGGATAGTCTGGCTGAGACTTTACCGGGAGCGGGTATGCTCAGGTCTCATGGCTTCAAGCCATGTGCTTCTGGCGGAAAGGCTTTCCTGCTAAGTGACCCCCACTGCCTGAAGTGCTGGAGGGAAGCCCTTTGTAAGGAGAAGAATGGATTTGCAAGGCTTTCAGACATCCAGAAAATTCACCTGAAAGCCTTGCTCAGGGAGACTCTGACCGGCTCTGAGCCAACCCACTCTGCTTCAGTACCCAGTGTACCGTCGATGCAGAGGGCACCGTCGACACTGACCCGACTCAGCACCGCGAAGAGACAGAATCAGCGCTCAGAGTGCGGACACTCCCCCACACCGTCTAAGCTGGCAGGGTTGAGCACCGATCCATATCGAGGCTGGATGACAGAGACCTGCTGCCTAAGCCAGCATCTCCAGCCAGGGACCTCCCCCAACTCTTGGGAGTGGGGAGCCCCTCGGCACCTACCGGCACTGTTGACATCAGAGGCCCTCTGACAGCAAGAGCCTTGTTGGCCTTGCATACGCTTACAACGCCCATACCTCCACGAGAGAAAAAGGGCTGGTGTTACAGGGGAAGCCCGCATTGGGACCCCCTGAATGGCTCAGGAGCTCCCTGGTACGGGAGGAAGATCTCCTGTAGACCGGTTTCCTAGGGTAGAGCAGAACTGCTCCCCTAGAAGTTATCCCAGGTCGCAGTCACTGGGCAGATTTGCATCGAGGTGGGGAGCGAAGTTTCCCGCCCGACACCTGTTTCGATCCCCGGCACCAGGTGAGGTGAGGTCCATCCCAGGAGGCGGCACCATCTGCGGTCGCCCAATGGGTGCCGTTCCCCTTATGGAACTTGCCATTCCCGCTTTCCGGCAGTGAAGAGTTTGCCTGCAATGACACAGCGCTGATCCCAGTCATTGGAAACAGTCTTGGTACCGAGGAGTTTGCCTTGGTGGTGCTGAACCCGGATGATGGAGACAGCCTCGGCACCGAGGCATTTGCCCTGCACTGAGGCTGCGCCAAACTCAGTTGCCAGAGACAGAATTGTCATTGAGGAGTTCACCCTGTACCGAGGCAGCGCAGAACCCAGTTGCCGGAGTTTGACTTGGGGCTGAGATGCTTGCAGCGTGCAGAGTTCTCGGTACTGGAATGGTGCTTTGGTCAGCCCAGCTTGTTGGAGCATTGTCCGCGTGCCTGCTCCGGCTACGGCACCCACGTCGAACCTGGTAGTCGAGGTCGTCGACATTGAGGGGATGCTCTCTGGAATGACGGAGTATCCATGGATTGGGGCACCGCCCTCCCCCTCGGCTCGGTTCTGCACAGTGAGAACCATTGGGTCAGCCCCACCATGGTCTTTTGTCGGTGCCTCGGTGTCCCCTTGGGGAGGTAGTCGCTGGGTGATTCACCACCAATGAAAGGTGTCAGAGCCCCAGGCGCTGGTAGCCCCAGATGGCCTCAGAGGCAATGGTCATCCCAATGGCTGTATGGAGGCCTACGGGGTTTCCTGGGGGAAGGGAAGGAATGGGACCACAGTCCATCAATCCCTCGGGAGTGCAGTCAGTGCCTCAGGTACAGGGAAAGGGCCACCATTCACCTTCGGACGATGACTCGGCCCCACTGGCAGGGACTCCTGTGGGGACCGCCTGTTGACGGGAAGAGGTGCTGCATCCTGCAGAGCCCTCCAATCCCCCTCCTCCTCCTTGTCAGATGAAGCACGGTCCCAGGCTCTGGTTGATTCTAGGGCACACCAGGAGCTGCCCAAGAGGTGGCCTCCACCTTGGGGCTGGAGGTGAAGGAGCCAAAGGGGCCTCAGACAGCCTCTTTAATGTGCTAGTGGTGGGCCCCACAGAGTGGGTAGTCCTCCCGGTATACGAAGGGGTGCTCAAGATAGTGAAGGCCTCATGGCAAACTCCCATCTCCGTAGCCCGATACCTAAAAGAGCTGAGAAAAGTATTACGCCCCAGCCAAGGGATAGGCAGGGCAGCCAGGCTCTACTCCAGAGAACAAGAGCAATTATAAGTCAGACTTGTTTGGAGAAAAAATGTTTATTCAATAGCAAGCCTACAGTTAGGTTGGCCTGCCAGCAACTATAAGGTGAGCCCTTGGGGGACTCGGTGAGTCATTTTGCTGAGGCTCTGCCCAGCAGCAGGCACTGAACTTTTATACCATTGCAAAAGAGTCACAGGAGCTAGAGCAGTGCTTCAGGCATCCTCAGTTGCTCCTGATTCAGTGGGCAGAGCCATACCCCCCGCCATCAGCATGCTCAGATGTTAGAGGCTGCAATCCCGGGCTGTCCCAAAAGGTCCAGCAGTCCATCCCGGGCCCTCCCTTTGATGAGTCAGCCTTGTCTTCGGTTCAGATGGATGTGAAGCTGCGTGGTTGGAAGGACTCCAAGACTACGCTCTGTTCCCTGGGCCGTTACAGCCACAGACCTTTAGGTGTCAGGCAGGTCCCCAGGGACAGCAGCAGCAGAGGTATCATCCACAGCCATCTTGTGACCTATGGGCAATGGGATAGAGAGAGGGGGTCTAGGAGACACCATCCACTCTGAGTTGCTCCTTAGGCCCTCAATAAGGGTCATCTCGGTGATAGGCAATCGATAAAGGCCATTTTTGATAGTGCACCCAAGGGCGGTGCCCTAGCCTCTACTTCCCTTCTGGTTCGTGTGGACCAAAATGTCTTCAGACCACGGGGTCCTTGGTATAATTCAGTGGGCTATGCCTCCCAGTTGTCTCCTCTCCCCGCACCCAATGACACCTCCCCCTTCCTCCCTCTTAATGGCAATTCCACATCCAAGATGTTGAGGCCGCCTCAGTCCGGAGCAGTGGAAAAGGTCCCTCAGGGCATGGTGGAAGAGGTCCTACTGGAAGTACTACCTCATCCCCTAGAAAAAGGGGATTTAAGGGCTGTGTCAGACCTACATCATCTCAACAAATACCGCAAGGGACTCAAGTCTCGAATGGTCTCCCCAGCTCCAGTATTCCCACCTGGATACAGGAGCCTGGAATGCCACCCTGGATGTCAGGGACGCATATCTTCAACGCTTCCTTCACTTCGTAGTGGTTGGCTCCCACTAATTCTTTATGGCTTTACCCTTTGGCCTGTTCTTGGCCCCGAGGGTGTTTACCAAATGTCTGGCACTGGCAGCTGCGCACTTGAGGCAAAAGAGGGTGCAAGATTTGCCCATACCTGGATGATCGGATTATCAGAGGCAGGTCCAGGTCCCAAGTCCAGAGCAGTATGAGCCAGTCACGTGCCATTTGCGGCTGGTGGGTCATGCTGGCAAACAAACAAAAGTTCACGTTAGCTCAGGTTCATTCCATGGAATTCATCAGCATGACCCGGTTGCTTCCCAGGCCAGGCCTTCTTGCCCCAGCTGTGCTGTGAGGCAGTGTTCCTCAGGATGGTCCACCTGCACAAATGCCCTACGACAACAGCCAAACGTTGCCGACAACTGGTAAGTCACAGGGCGGCCTGCACCTATGTGGTGAGGTTAGCTAGCCTGAAGCTTAGACCGCTTCAATCACGGCTAGCCTCGATGTACAGTACCCTAACCCCCCACCCAAAAAAAAAAAAAAGAGCAGCAAGCTCTAGCCTCCCTAGACTGGTGGAGGGCTCCTTGAGATGTGTGAAGGGGCATTCTGTTCATGGAGCTGGCTCCCTCAGTTGCCCTGATATCGGATGCCTTGGGCAGAGGGTGAAGTGCCCTATCAGTGCTGACCTCGGCTCACAAAGTGTCTGGCCAGGGGAGGAGAAGCGCCAGCACAGAAATGTAAAGATCCGCAAAACGTTCGCAGGGCTTGCAGATTGTTCCTCCGCTTTATTGATGGCAAGGCGGTAAAGGTGCTGACAGACAGTACAGCGACCATGTACTACATCAACAGGCAGGGAGAGCCCATCTGTCAGCCTTATGAAGGGAAGCTATCTGTCCTTAGGACCTGGCGGTGAGGCACGACTTCACTTGATAGCCTCTCACCTACCAGGGATGAGGAACAATCAGGTAGACCATGTCAAGGGGTCGCTCTTCCTCACCATGATTGGTCACTGTGCCCACAAAGGGCATCTACAACCATCTGAAGCAGGGGGTTTCCCCAAGGGGGATCTGTCCATATCGGACTGGAGTAAGAGGTGTCCACAGTGCTGCTCTCTCCGTGGTCAAGGGGCGGGGGCGATTGCCAATGCCGTCCATCTGTAGCAGTCAGAGAGCTTCATATTCACTTTCCCACCATTTCCCTTCCTGCATATAGTCCTGCTAAAGATGAGGAGGGGTTAAACAGACACCATCTTGATTGTTCAGGCCTGGCCATGCCATCAAGGGTTCAGCATACCACTGGACTTCTCGATAGCCCACCTTGGGAGCCTCTGAGACAGCATGATCCCAGATCCCAGCATCACGGTCACTTGTGGTGCCCAGACCTGGACCCGCTACACCTCATGGAGTGGTGAATTGGTGGACGAGCAACGATAAGTGAGCCGTTAGGAGCAAGTCCAGTGAGTCCTGCTGGGCAGTAGGAAGCCCTCCATGCAGGTCATGTATCGGGTTAAGTGGAAGTGGCTGTTGCTTGCCGGGCACAGTTCTGGGGTATTCTGCCCAGTCTCTTGCCAGTGCAGGCGATACTGGAGTACTTGCTACAGTTAAAGCTCCAGGGACTGGCTGTGGCCTCCCTGAAGGCCCACCTAGCAGCCATATTAGCCTTCTATCAGTCACTGGAAGCGGGATTTCTGTTCTCCCATCCAATGTCAGTTAGGTTCCTGAAAGGTCTGGGGAGGCTCTATCCGTAGGTCTCCAACCCAGTGTCTCCTGGGACCTTAACCTGGTCCTTTCATGGCCCACAGGGCCCCCTTTTGAACCCGCGGTGTCATGCCTTCTACTCCTGTCTTCCGGGAAGGTGGCTTTCCTGGGGGTAATTACCTCGGCAAGGAGGGTCTTCAGGATCAGGGTGCTGACCTCGGAGCCCTTGTACTGTATTCTAGAAAGATAAGGTTCAGTTGGGGCCACACCTGGCCTTCTGGCCTAAGGTGGTTTCCCAGTTTCATTGTGACCAATATATATTCTCCCTATGTTTTTTCCCCGAACCACACGGTTCGGAGGAGATGAGAAGGTGGCATTTGCTGGATGTAAGATGGGCCCTGGTTTCTACATCAGGTGAACGAGGCCATTCTGGAGAGCGATGCAGCTCTTTGTTGCAGCAGCTGACCGGATGAAAGGTTCACCGGTCTCCGCCCGACATGTTTTCCTTGTGAATAACTTCCTGCATCGAGTTCAGCTACAAGCAGGTGAAGGTGCCGCTTCCAGGTGCCACCACAGCTCACTCAACAGAACTTAAGCTCCATCTACAGCCTTCCTAGCGAAAGTACCAGTGCAGGGCATCTGCAGAGCAGCTTCCAGGCTAGCGGTACATACCTTCATGTCCCACCACACCTCTGTCCAACGGGCAAAGAAAGATGCGGGCTTCAGCAGAGCTATGCTGCAGGCAGCTCACCGCTAACTCCGGCCCACCTCCAAGGTACTGCTTGTTAGTCACCTATAGTGGAATGGACATGAGCAAGTACTCGAAGAAGAAAACAAGGTTACTTACCAGTAACTGCTGTTCTTCGAGATGTGTTGCTCATGTCCATTCCACAACCCACCCCCCGTCCCCGCTGCCAAAGTTGGCAGAAAGAAGGGACTGAGGGGGCGTAGGGCCAGCAGCGCCTCATATATCGCAGCATGTGTGCGGGGCTCCAGGGGGCCCCAGAGCTAGCCCTACAGGTTCTGCTGAGGGGAAAAAGTTCCGGTAGCTGTGCACGGAGGTGTGCACACACCTATGGAATGGACATGAGCAACACATCTTGAAGAACAGCAGTTACTGGTAAGTAACCTTGTTTTTTGCAGGTTTCATAGATTCCAAGGCCAGAAGGGGCCACTGTGATCATGTAGTCTGATCTTCTGTACAATACAACACAGGTCATATAACTTCCCCCAACATAATTCCTAGAGCAGATCTATTAGAAAAACATCCAATCTTGATTTAAAAATTGTCAGTCAGAGAGAGAATCCACAGTGACTCTTCTTAAATTGTTCCAGTGGTTAATTACTCTTACTGTTAAAAATTTACAGCTATATCGGCTCTGAATTTGTCTAGTTTCAACTCCCAGCCATTGGATCTTATAATACCTTTCTCTGCTAGAATGGAAAGCCCATTATTAAATATTTGTTCCCCATGTAGATACTTATAGTCACCCCTTAATGAAGTCACTTTTTGTCATCTTTTTGTTAAATTAAATAGATTGAACTCTTTGAGGTTATCACCATAAATCATGTTTTCTAGTCCTTTAATCGTTCTCTTGGCTCTTCTCTGAACCCTCTCCAATTTATCAACATCCTTCTTGAACTGTGGGCAACAGAACTGGACACAGTATTACAGCAGCAGTTGCACCAATGCTAAATACAGAGGTAAAATAACCTCTCTATTCCTACTTAAGATTCCCCTTTTTATGCATCCCAAGATTGCATTAGCTCTTTTGGCCACAGTATTACAGTGGGAGCTGGTGTTCAGCTGATTAACAAATACAAGTCCCAGATCTTTTTCAGAGTTACTGCTTCCTAGGTTCCCCCATCCTGTAAGTATGGCCTGCTTTATTGAATGCCCTCTGCTCCTGGGGTCATTAAGAGATAGCCAAGAGTAGCCAAGTTATGATATATTCATCTTGGGACTACTGAAAGGTAAGAGATGAGTCTTCATGAGAACAATACAAACTGCTTATGTAATGTATGTTTATATTACATCCCCAAAAATTACAGTAAAAGAACATTGGGTTTCGAAGTCAAACACTCAAAAGGTAGGAAATTTCAGAAGTGAGGCTGCCTTTTATTAAGGCCAAAATTGTCCAGTGTCCACTGATTTTTGCGTGCCCAAATTGAGACGCCTGAGGCCTGATTTTTCAGAGTACTTAGCATTGTATAGCATTTGGTATGTTTATAGCAGAGCTCTCATTGACCTCAGTTGAGTTGTGAGTACTTAGCATTAGTATAAATCGGATTCTGGTTGGTTACTCAGAAGGAGGAACACACAGTGGCCACATATAAAAAGCCTAGCATCACACAGGAACTCTGTGGCAGAGGCACGGATAGAATCTAACTTTCCAGGGCAGCATTCAACTGCCTTAACCATGAGATAGACTTTTTTTCTGCATTCCTCTGCTTCATTCACTGCACACCTTTCAACTTATGCAACAAATGAGCATAGTCTTCTGCCACTTGAGCTAATGAACTGGTTACCCCCATACAAGGCTGTTTTCTTCTATGTGGACCTGCCACTAGAGGGGGCTAAAGACATATACTTTGTTAGTGGATTTAAGAACTAGACAGGAAAAGAATGTTGAGACTCAGGAGTAATGGATTCAAGCCTAGAATCTGGAGGGGACTGTTCTCTAGTAGTTACAGATCCCTCTGCCCAGTCTTCCTGTCCTCTTTTGCCCCTCTTTGCCCCCAACTCTCCATTCCTTCACTCACTTCCGGGCTCCTGCTTCTGTCCCTCTTCCTCTGCTCCTATCCACTCCCATCTCCCTCCATGAGTTCCTGCACCAGTCTTCCTGCACTATATCTCTTCTTTCTCCTCTTCTATTACTCACTCTTCTGCATTCCAGTCAGGATATTTCTTCTCTTTCCACCCTGTTGCCTGAGAGCCAGTTTGGGGGGATAAGGAGGGTATCCGTCTCAGTTCTGGTGCCTGGCACCACAGTGGCCTCTGGGAGGAACAATTACAAGGAAAGTCCTGCTCAACCGCTGCAGTTCCAGGATGGAGCATACTCAGTTGCTCAGTGGGAATGGTGCATGCACAGTCCTATTGGTAGAAGGGAATTATGAGGAGCTGGAACATTCTTAGTTTAGATGGAATATTTGCAGAATTTAGCTGCCAAACTCTAAGTAGTCTCTAACTGAACATGTGGGAACTGGGATTGTTTAGAAATTTATAACTTGGCTAAATATGGGCAGGTTTTCATAGGGATTGTAAAAGGTATATCCATAACATCATCGTAACCTCTCTGCCAAATTTAAGCTCTTGCTCCAAAACATGGAGGTTCTAGAGCTTCTCAATTAAAAGGCTGTAAGAATTCTTTTTAATATGGGAAAAACATTTTCCCCTAGCCTCATTCTCAGGAATGGCTGCACCATTTTAGCTGAAACTGTTTCCCCCTTCCTCCTTCCCAAAAAAACACCTTGTCTTGAGATAGACACAGAGATTGGAAAACTTCAGCCCAAACAGTCTAATATTGGCAAACTTATTCGCAACTGAAAACAAGGTCTTATAATGGGAAGTGTCAGGATATCCGAATTATAGGTATAGCCACCTGAACTTCTTATAGTAAAAAAATAGTCAAAGATATATCAGTATATCCTTAGTAAACAAAAAAGAACATGCATAACCTTAACTGGCATATAAAACCCAACAGGGGACTTAACAGAAAAGTCTGACAAAATTGAAGAATTGTTGTTGAAAGGATCATTCCCAAAACTTAATCTTCCTTAAACATGATAAATTTGTCTTTAAATTTGCTTTGCAGAATGAAAAATCTAGTAGCATCCCTCAAAAATGAAGGTTCAACATTGCTAAAATCACAGGTTTTCTACAGAGTGACCCACTGATAAACCTAGAATGCTTAGTTTGAATTTCATACATGAATGGATATTATATCCCCAGTCTTCTCTACCTGCCTGCTCCATTCTTGACAGCCAACATAACACTGAAATTTACAAAAATCTTGGAAGGCAGGATTTGGGTATATTTCAGTAATTTTGTTTGTTCACAAAAATTTGCAAGCAGGTGGAAGAGGTGGTGGGGGTAAAATTGATATGTATGTTCACAATAGTAAATAAACTCTAACTTGGAGTAGATATGCTGGTGATTGGTCACAGCAGAGAATCTTTTGTTGGATTTGTCAGCCACGAATGTGCCTCTTAAAATGTACAGAGAATGGTGTAATCTCCAATGGCGTTGTCACAACTTGGCCCAGTCCCCTTCTGAACCCTTTTCCTGGGTCATGGCACTCTGTAGTCCAGCTGCCCTACCCCTGAATATCAGTGTCTCAGGCCTTCTGAGCCCCTAGTTGGTTACACATGCTCCCTGAGGGTTTCACCTAGCTGTGGGCACTCTGGTTTCTTGTTGAAACCCTTTAGGGAAAACATGGCATAAAATCATGGAACACAGGTTTAGCAAAGTAATGTCTTAGCCAGAGTCATTTACTCTTAAAAAGCACTAGATAGTTATAGATCTTTATAAAATAACAGAAATCTTGAGATGTACCCTCCTCTAGACTGTTCTCACCCCTTCTGTGAATCTGAGGTCTAGTCAGTATGTCAGGTTAGGTAGAGTCCTTCTTGGCTTCTTTCTCTCCAGCTTGATTTTATGGCATATGGTGATGCGTAGTCCTCCTTCTTAGAGAGCACCTCACTTAAATACTGTGTCTTTCCCTTTTGCCAAATGCTTAGTCTGAGAAGCTGCAGATCCACCAATCATACTGGAGTGCTTGTGTAAGAAACTCAGTTGTCCATGATGTTGGGCCAGCAATTCAAAGGAAATCTAAGTTGGTGGCCCCAGATTGCTCTGTGATGGTTTCTCAGTCATAGTCTTTCAAGTAGGTGTCAAGCAATTTTTCTGGGTTGGGTAACTGCCTGGAATACATCATAACATTGCTTTAGATGAGGTTAGACTTAAGTTTAGCATATAGTAGAAAATGGAGTTCTTAAAACCAAATGGAGGTTACAATACAAAATGAGGTCACATTCTGACCCAGGCCTATTCTACTCTGTCACAGAAGTAACAACAAGGGTTGAACTCATGCCTAAGTATTCAGCTGCTGGCTTCTTGGGGTACTCTACTTGCTGTCCTATTGGACCAAAATACTTCATTACGTCAGGTTTCTTGGGGAGAAGCACTCTTGCATTTCCTCATAAAGTAAATGCTGTGCTAGGTTTTAAAATCCTTCTCACTCTAGACAGGTGACTTGGAAGTGAATATGGCCTGTATCTGCACTGTGAATCTTTATGCTGAATTGTATATGGAACTATTTTATTAGTTTACAAAAGTAATTCTGAATGTCATTGCTGTCTCCCTTTATACCGATTTCCCACTTCCTGATTTGTATCTTTCACAAATACCACCTTAAATCATATACATTCTAATGTCATTAGTATTTCAACTCAAGATAGTTGGCCCTAATATTAGGCAGTGTGGGGTGACAATGGTCAAGACTTTCTATCCCAAGCTGTTTCCACTCTGTTTCAAATTCAGATACTCTAAAATCTACATATAGCCTTTGCTCATCTAGGGCCCAATCCAGCTCCCACTGAAGTCAACAGAAAAACTACCATTGGCTATAATGACAATGTGATTAATAGTATTGTCAAACATTAGTATTAAAAAATCATGAGTCAGGCTCCCAAAATCATTAGAGTGGCTTATTCTTTTCCTTCTTGTGTTTGTATCTTTGAGATACACCCTGGTCGTGTTTTCAGGCTTTACTCTGCAACCAGGAAGGTTTGAAACTGTGGTTCAGATGAACAAAGGTATTTAGGTGCTCAAGTCTCAAGTTTAGGTGCTCAAGTGTCAGTTTTGGCTCCACTGTGAGGCACAGAACTCCCGCTGAACCCTGTAGTTGCCTAAACCTGCTCAGTGCCTACATTTTCAGGGTAGGAGTTCCCTTGGTGCCTGTGATTCTGCCTCTGGACATGTATGCTGTTGCCTCACTCTGTTTCCAGGCACCTACCTCCCACCTAAGTCCCAGAGTCATGCACAAACCAGAAAAAGATACGTTCTACTTCAAGTGATTGCTCATATTCATTCCAATATAGGTGAGTGCACGCCCCGTGCACTGGTTCCGGAACTTTTTTGCCCTTAGCAAGCCTCGTAAGGCCGGCTCAGGCACCCCCTGGAGTGCCGCGCTCATGCCATGGTATATCAGGCGCCACTGGCCCTGAGGGCTCTTAGTTCCTTCTTTCCGCCCATTGACGGTTGCTGGAACGTCTGCCCCTTGCTGAACAGCAAGTAGCAAATCCTGTCCTTCGTTGTTGTTGATAATAGTAGATAGTGTTAAGTATAGTTAGGTATTAGTGTTAGAACAATAGATAGATAGCCCGCAGGGGCTTAAGGTTGGGCCAGCCAGTTTTAAGGCCTGTGCCGCTTGCGGCAAGGCCTTCCCTGTGAGCGATCCTCATGACCGCTGCCTCCGTTGCCTCGGGGAGCAGCACCGCAAGGATAAATGCAAAAACTGCAAGGCCTTCAAGCCGTGGACCCAGAAGGAGAGGGATACCCGCTTGAAGGCCATCCTGATGGAATCCACGCTCTGGCCGGACTCCGAACCAGCGCGATTCCCTGCGGCACCGAGCGTCTCCTCGGTGCGCAGCGCCCAACCAGCACCAGAGTCATCTCGCCAGCAACCTTCGGTGCCGAGGAAGAAAAGGCAACAGGAGGCCACTCACAAGGACTCCCCTGCGCCGCCGGTCGGGCCGGGGGCTAGTCAGGAGATGCCCCAGCCACGTGCCGTACTCCTGTGGGTGGGGGAGTACCCCTGCAAGGACCGTCGACACCAGAGGTGTTCGCTGCGGCACGTGCCCTGATGGGAATGCCCACGTCTCCTTCCCCTCCTCGGCTGAGGGTGCAGGGACCAGTGTCTTGGGGTAAACCTGTGCTGGGTTGCCCCAGTGGGTGGTCGAGGCAGGAGTCCAGGTCTCTCCTCAGATGGTCACGGAGGGTAGAGAGTGCGGGCTCGCCTCCCAGCTCCGACTCCGAGTCGTCGAGCTCCTCAATACCGCGGCACCTAGGGTGGTCTCAAGGCTCAAGCACGAGGTGACGTTGCTACAGTTTCACCTTGCGTGGGGATTGCACTTCAGGATCTCATACCCCGGCACCGAGTCCAGCACAGCACCGGTCTCGATCCCCAGCACGCAGCCCAGCGCGGATCCCGGCGCCCAACCATACCCGATGCACCTGGCACCGATCTCAATCCCCGACACACAGCCCGGCGCGGATCCTGGTGGCGGAAGAGACCCAACATGCTCAGCACTGGTCTCGATCCCCGGCACGCAGCCTGGCGTGGATCCTGGTCCCAGCCGAAACCCGGCGCACTCGGCACCGGTTCCAATCCCAGACCCACTGTCCGCCATGGATCCCGTCACCTGTGGAGACCAAATGAGCTAGGCACCGATCCAGATCCCCAGGTCACAGCCCGGTGCAGATCCCAGTACCTGACGACGAGGACAGGAGATGCTGTTCCAGATCCCTGGCGCAATGGCCGGCACCGGCGGAAACACAATGGCAACGGTCCCGATCCCTGGGCCATAGCCCAGCGAGGATCCCAGTACCGAAGGACTCGGCACCGATGGCACCTCCAGCACCATGCCACCACTCGAGATCTTCGGAGTCGGAGCTGAGGCAGAGACGTCACGGCTGGCACTGCTCCCGTTCTCCTAGGGGCAAGCACCATCACAAGACCTCGGTGCCCAGGCGGAGATCATGTTCCAGCTCCTCCAGCTGCTCGCCCCCCGCCGGCACCCCAGGCATCGGCACCAATGCTCCTCCTCGTCATCTCAGAGCAGGTCATCGATGAGGGCGGGCCGGGGCCATGAGTCTCGTCAGCACCGCTCCAGCGGCTCAGGGTCCCGCGCCCATCCAGACACTTCCCAGTCGGCACCGGTGCCAGCACCGGCGTGGCCTCTAGGACCATGGCAGTGGCCCTACTGGGGAACCCTGGGGGAGCCAGATGGGCCAGGGTACAGTTTCGGTCCAGTCATCGGTGGCCCAATCAGCACCGCTCCCCCCCCCGAGCCAGCCGGATAAGGGCCATTTCTCCGAGGAGAAATTGGACCCTCAGGAGGGTCCCTCCATGGGGCCCCTCGCACAATCCTTCTCATCCTCCCCTGACGATGTGGCCACAAGGGACCATAGGGCACCGCTGCCTGACTTTAAGGCACACCAGGAACTGCTTAAGAGGGTGGCAAGCAATTTGAACCTCGAGCTCAAGGAGCTCGAGGAAGAGAGGACCCTCTCTTTGGTGTGTCAAGGTTGGTGGGGCTATCCAGAGTCACCCTGCCGGTGCACAAGAGGGTCTTGAAGCTGGCCAAGGCCCTCTGGCAAACCCCTGCCTCAGTTGCCCCTACATCCAAGGGTGCCGAGAGGAAATATTATGTTCCCACGGAGGGGTTTGAATTCCTGTTCAACCACACTGCTCCGGGGATTCTTGTGGTTGATGCCACCAACCAACGAGACAGGCAGGGGGCCCAGGCCGTACCCCCCAAAATAAGGATAACAAAAAGTTGGACTTTTTCAGCTGCAAGGTCTACTCCACGGGGGCCCTGCAGCTGATGATCGCCAGCCACCAGGCGCTCCTCGGCCGTTACAATCTGAACCTCTAGTCCTCCTTGCAGAGGTTCGCGCAGGGATTGCCACAAGACCAGGCAGCGGATTTCACCACGGTAATCGAGGAGGGCGCTGCAGTGGCAGGGGCGGCCCTACAGTCAGCCAGTGACACAGCAGACGCCGCTAGCAGAACGATGGCGACAGGCATCGTGATGCGTTGCTGTGCCTGGCTGCAGTCTTTGCAACTGTCACAAGAGGTCCAGCAGTCCATCCAGGACCTACCTTTCAATGGCTCTGGCCTCTTCTCGGAAAAGACAGATGACAAACCACGCCCTCAAAGACTTCAGGGCTACATTGAAATCGCTAGGGCTTTACATCCCGCAGGCCTCGAGGCATCAGTCTCAACCGCAAGCCCAGCGCCATCCCCAACCTGCCCCTAGGCCGCCTCCCAGACCCGCTCAACCCCAGGGGGGTCGGGACAGATATAGGCCGCCTAACCGCCACAACCATCGGGTCCTCGGTGGGCCCCCAACAAGGCCCATCCAAGGGGCACAATAATAACAAGCAGCAGTTTTGGTGGAGCTCCCGAGTGTGGCACTTTCCCTGTCCCACTGAATCTGACCCTACCGTTTACCCACAGACTCAGGCCGTACCACACCGAGTGGCAAAACATCACCTCAGACCGCTGGGTCCTCGGTGTAGTCCGCCGGGGCTACACCCTCCAACTCACAGCCTTCCCCCCGGACTCTCCCCCTACCCTGGCCCTCTTCAGGGACTCCTCTCACGAGCAAATCCTCATACAGGAGGTGAACTCTCTCCTCCACCTCAGAGCTGTGGAAGAGGTTCCTCCACAGGAAAGGGAAAAAGGATTCTACTCACGATATTTCCTCATTCCCAAGGCAAAGGGGGGCCTGAGGCCCATATTAGACCTCCGCCATCTGAACAAATTCATCAGACGCCTCAGGTTCCATATGGTTTCCCTAGCCTCCATCATTCCCGCTCTAGATCCAAGGGACTGGTATGCTGCCCTCGACTTAAAGGATGCTTATTTTCATATTATTATCCTTCCCGGTCACAGACGGTTCCTCCGGTTTGTGGTAGTTGGCTGCCACTACAAGTTCTCGACCCTACCCTTCGGCCTCTTGTCCGCCCCCAGAGTGTTCACAAAATGCATGGCGGTGGTGGCGGCACACCTGCGCCGCAGAGGGGTTCAGATCTTCCCCTACCTGGATGACTGGCTGATTCGGGGCAAGTCCAGGGCCCACGTCAGAAATGTCAACTCACCTGTGCGACATGCACCAGACTGGGGCTGCTTGTCAACGAGCAGAAGTCTACTCCCACGGAGGCCAGAGCCTTCCTCCCACAACCTCGCTTTGAGGTGATGGCTGCCATAATAGACGATTTCCACAGGTCCCCCACGACGACGGCCAGGCATTGCCTTCAGCTGTTGGGACACATGGCAGCCTGTATGTACATGGTGAGGCTGGCTCACCTCAAACTCAGGCCTCTCCAGGCATGGCTGACCTCAGTGTATGCACCAGCCAGGCACTCACTGAACAGAGTGGTCACGGTTTCCACTCAGGTACTGACCTCCCTGGATTGGTGGAGGGACCCAGGGGAGGTACTGAGCGGTGTTCCCTTCAAGGACTTGGCACCATCAATAACTCTTATTATGGATGTGGGGTGGGCGGCCCACATCAGTGGCGACCTCAGCACCCAGGGGCTCTGGTTGGCACTGGAGAGGTATCTCCACATCAATGTCTGGAAGCTCAGGGGCAGTCCACCTAGCCTGCAAGGTGTTCCTCAGATTCCTGAGGGGCAGGATGGTGCAGGTCCTCACGGACAACACAGCGGCCATGTTTTACATGAACAGGCGGGGGGGGGGGCGGGGGGGGGCGCTCTTTGGCTCTTTGCCAGGAGGCCATTCGACTTTGGGACCTTGCGGTTAGGCACTTCTTCCACATATCTGCCTCTTACCTCCCGGGGGTCAGGAACAATGAGACCACCTCAGCAGGTTGTTTCTACCCCACCACGACTGGTCACTACACCCGAGGTGGTGACTTCCATTTCTCTCTTCGAGTGATTGCTCATATGCATTCCAATGTAGGTGTGTGCGCGCCCCGTGCACAGATTCCCGGAACTTTTTTCCCTAGCAAGCCCCGCATGGCCAGCTCAGGCGCCCCCTGGAGTGCCGCGCTCATGTCGCGGTATAAAGGGCGCTGCTGGCTGCGCGGGTCCCCAGTTCCTTCTTTCCGCCTGTGACGGTTACTGGAACTAT
>NW_027130625.1:0-1670 GCF_026122565.2 Emydura macquarii macquarii
AACAAGGAGGAATGGTCTTAAGTTGCAGTGGGGGACGTCTAGGTTGGATATTAGGAAAAAGTTTTTCCTTAGGTAGTTAAAGGCTGCTATCAAATCTCCCCTCATTCTCCTCTTCTGCAGACTAAACAAGCCTAGTTCTCTTAGCCCCTCCTCATAAGTCTTGTGCTCCAGCCCCCTAATCATTTTTGTTGCCCTCCGGGACTCTCTCCAACTTCTCCACATCCTTTTTGTAGTAGGGGCCCAAAACTTGACACAATACTCCAAATGTGGCCTCACCAATGCCAAATAGAGGGGAATAATCACTTCCCGCGATCTGCTGGCAATGCTCCTCCTAATGCAGCCCAATATACCATTGGCCTTCTTGGCAACCAGGGCACACTGCTGACTCATATCCAGCTTCTTATCCACTGTAACCCCAGGTCCTTTTCTGCAGACCTGCTGCCTAGCTCATCGGTCCCCAGTCTGTAGCTGTGTATGGGATTCTTCCGTCCAAAGTGAAGGACTCTGCACTTGTCCTTGTTGAACCTCATCAAATTTCTTTTGGCCCAATCCTCTAGTTTGTTTAGGTCCTTCTGTATCTTATCCCTACCTTCCAGGGCATCTACCACTCCCCCTAGCTTAGTGTCATCTGCAAACTTGCTGAGGGTGCAATCTACCTCATCCTCTAGATCATTAATGAAGATGTTGAATAAAACCAGACCCAGCACCAACCCCTGGGGCACTCCGCTTGTGTCCGGCTGCCAGCTAGACATGGAGCAACTGATCACTACTCGTTGAGCCCTATGCTCTAGCCAGTTCTCTATCCATTTTATAGTCCATTCATCCAACCCATACTTCTTTAACTTGCTGATATGAATACTGTGAGAGACAGTATCAAAAGTTTTTCTGAAGTCAAGGTATATCATGTCCACTGCTTTCCCCACATCCACAGAGCCAGTCACCTCTTCATAAGAACATGGTTTTATAAGAACAATTAAGCTGAATGGTCCCTGCTTGTCTAGAGGCAGGGTGGGCTAGTAGCTATAATGTTAAACTAAGACTGAGCAGCAGAGCTGAAAATAGAAAATAGGTCTTCTAATGCCTGGATGACCTGGGCCAACTCACTTCACCTCACCAGGACTCAGTTTCTCCATCTGTAGGGCGAGGCTAATGATACTCATCTCCCTTGTAAAGTACTTTGAGATCAGTGGATGAAAAGTGCTATAAAAAACCACAGGGATTCTTATTAAAATGGCCTATATATACGAGATATTTCAGAACAAATGAAAAGTTGCCTGCCCGGAAGCTCCTATTTTACCCTACTAAAAGAACAGGATAGGCATTGGGGCCTGGTTTCCAAACGTGCTGCTGTCCTTTTTTGGTAGACCCCCTCCAAACCCCTGCCCACACGATAATTCTCTCGTTAGGTTGATAACCCGGCTCCTGAGCTGATGACCTGGTAGATTCTAAACATGGTTTGTGCCTGCGTGTTCGACTGGGATTCTCAAGGAGCCTAACGGGGTTAGGAACCCAGCTCCCACTGGTGTTCAGTAGGAGAAAAGCTCCTGGCTCTTTCTGTCCTTTTGGAAAATCCCAGCTGAATGTTTCAAAGGTGACACGTGATTTTGGATGCCCTCCTGAAGCCACCTTTAAGGGGCCTGATCCACAGAACATCTTGAGCGCCCCGCCAC
>NW_027130626.1:0-16627 GCF_026122565.2 Emydura macquarii macquarii
CTCCCTTTCTTAAAGATGGGCACTATATTTGCTTTTTTCCAGTCCTCAGGGACCTGCCCCAATTGCCATGAGCTTTCAAAGATAATAGCCAATGGCTCTGAAATCACCTCAGCCAACTCCCTCAGCACCCTTGGGTGCATTGCATCCGGCCCCACTTGTGTATGTCCAATCTTTCTAAATAGTTTTGGACCTGTTCCTTTAGTACTGCGGGATGTTCAGCTCCTTCCCATTCCGTGCCGCCCAGTGCAGCCGTCTGGGTTCTGACCTTGTCTGATTGTCTGATTGTCTCTGACCCCGAAGAGATTCATGAACTTACAGTAAAATAGAAAACTAGCTTTGCAAAGTATTTTAAAAGTTAACAGAAGTTTTCAAATGCTTGAAGAGTACCTATTTGTTTGGTTGGGGATATTTTGTTTTTTTTTAAAATTCTGCTCAATACTGTTTGTTTATTAAAATTAAAAACTTCATCAATTAATAAAAAGATATTTCACAGAAGTTATTTGATTAAAAAATCCCCTCATAAAATATTTCAAAAAATCAAAAATGTTCATAACACTGACAATCTTTTGTCAACAAACAAACAAAAAATCCACAAACCATATTTTTCTGAAAAAGACCATATTAAAAATTATTATTATTTATTATTATTTTTCTAGATTTCATGTGTTATTTTATCTGTCTGTGTAGAACCCTTTGAATTCAATGGAACTGCTCCTGTACATGTAAGCACACAAAGAGAGGGTTAGAAGGGACTTTGAGAAGTCATTGACTCCAGCCCCCTGCACTGAGGCAGGACCAAGTAAACTTAGACCATCCCTGACAGCTGTTTGTCTAGCGTGTTCTTAAAGACCTCCAGTGCCAGCGATTCCACAACCTGCCCTGGAAGCCTGTTCCACGGCTTAATTACCCTTATGGTAAGAGAGATTTTCCTAAAATCTAACCTAAATCACAGGAAACAGTGATCATAAGGGTTAATAGTTACATAGGTAACGGGACTTCTTATAATAGAAAAGTCTGTTAAATGTGCAGTCACTAGAGGAATGTCTTCACTGCGAAGTTAGTCCTGGGAATTTGCGCCCGGGTCTGAGCGACTGGGTCAGTGTTGCCCAGCTGTGAGTGTCCCCACTGCAAAGCCCTGCCCAAGTCATGCCCGTGTTGCTTTGTCCCCAGTGGTGCTGTCCACACCTGTGCGAGGGGCTAGGACTTCTAGGGGGATGTCCCATGGTACTTAGCACCACACTGCGTTATGAATTCTTTCTCATTGTGTGGTGAGAGAACTTGTCTGTCCTTCCTGGGCTCTGTGCAGAAGTGATCTTAGCCCATCAGCTCAGAATAGTAACCACTTCTGGCCTGGCAAACACCACACATCTGCCTGCAACCCTGTTCCAGCCAGTGGCAAGGCGTGGATCCGACTCAGAATGAGGAGTTGCTCCAGCTGTTGGTGTTAATGCAACTCTCATTTCACAACCAGAAGGCAGATGTAGGGCATGAGACAAGGTGCAGGACATTTCAGAACAGCTTGTCACTCTGGGAAGGCGGTGGCATGACTTGCTGAGGAGATCATGCAGACATGAAGCTGTGAAGATAGCTAATGCGGCTCTTAATAGCTGTGGATTCCTCCTTTGCTGACCGGTAGATCTAGAGCAGGAGAACAAAAACAGAACAATGGGACCCACATTATCAAGCAGATCTGAGATGAGCAGCAGTGGGTCCAGAACTTCTGCATGAGGAAGGCTGCATTTCTGGTGCTGTGTGAAAAGCTTGTCCAGACCTTCAGCTCCAGGACCTTTTATTAGTGCCGGTCTTAACATTATTTCAGGCTGTGCTAATACCAGATGTTGTCAACTTGCTGGAAATTCTGGAATGAAAGCGAGAGGACCTGTTCCAAGCCTCTGGTAGAAAACCATCCATCCATGCCATGGAGGTCTTTCACCACCTGGTGACTGATGGGCAGATTAATCACTGGAGAGGACCAGTAAGCCACAATTGTTGGGGGGAGTGTGGGAAAGTTGCTCTGCCTAGAAAACTGACCATTTGATGCAAACATAAATAGGCTGCTGAACTAGGATGCCGCAGTCTAGAACCACCACATATGGGCTCTGCAACCCCATCCGCCTTACACCTGTAGCAGCTGGACACAAGATCTGGAATAGTGAGAGACATTGCAGGTGCTCTGCACTTTATACTGCCAAGGGCATTGCATGGGGCTTAATATCTAAGCTGCCTCCAGAAATGTTGTAATGCTAGTGTCAGTGTGAGACTGTAGGGCTGGAAGGGACCTCAAGAGATCATCTAGTTCAGCTCCCTGATCTGAGGCAGGATTAAATGCACTGTCATATACGCACATATGCTTCTGCTGCCCATTTCTCTACATTTCCAAGCACTGCTTGTACGGCTTTGCATGGCTGTAGCAGAGTGTGCCAGAACACAGCACTGGTTTCGTGTTTATTTCCGCTGCCTGCATACACACTTGGAATCCATGTGACCAGGGAGGAGCGGGTAAGAAAGGAGGAAGAGGGAAAATAGAGGTTTCTTCTGACCTCAGGTGAAGCTTTGTTATCAAAGCTGACCACCCCCACCCCCAGCACATAACATCCCTATGTCAGTAATGAGATAGGTCATAAACATTGTTAATATTCCCCATAACAATAAGAAATCTGGCAGCTTGCATCTTACCCAGCTGCTGCAATGCTGGCCCCTCTTCTGCATCCTTCCTCGTCCATTCTCCCATCTGCTCCCCAAATAGGTCCTGGGACTCAGGCTTCAGGTCATTCTGACTATGCTACAAAGCATGTAGCATTTGCACTTGCTCCTCTGGTCCCGCTTTGCCTGATCAACCACAAGCACCATCCGTAGTCCAAAGCCATCCAGAGGGAAAGGGGGCTCTCTGCTTGGGGCAGTGCCAGGCGCCTGGTCCAGCTCCTTGTAGAAAGGGCACATTCCCAGTGAGTGTCAGACTGGGGGATGCGATCCTGGCTTTTATGTAGTCTGGAGGGATTTGATTTTCTCCCTACACTGTGATTCCCTCTGGTAAATTCCCTTCTCTGCCAGTTTCTAGGAGATATCCTCCTGCAACAGCTGATTTTGACTCCATCCCTCCCCAAATCATGGGTATTACTGACCTTACACCAGAAGTCCACCAGGATCTTCATATTAGTACCTGGCCAGCTGGCAGCATGCTGAGAGGATGCTCTCCCAGATGGCATCTCTGTAGAAGCACTCTGGAAGTGCAGTAGAATTGTAGCAGACCACGTGGAATGGTCCAATGTAGAGAACACCAGGGTCTCTACATTGGAAGGTGGTTTGTGGTACAGAAGACGGGCGTAGGTAGTGACCAAGAAAATATGGCCCCACAGGAACTATGGGAAAGCACTGGAGGACTATCGGTTCTGAGATGATTAGCCTCCATTCACATCGCAAAGTAGCCAGGTAACCAACCTGAATTAAAGTGGAACCTGGACTGTAGCCTATACCCAAAGTCTTGCCAGCCAGCCTGAGTTTAAAGGACCAGCAAACCTGAGTCAGAGTTTTTGTGCTTGAGCAATAAACAGCTTAGGGGCAGCAGCCATGTAAGATCCTGGGCTAACTCTGCAGTGAAGATACATCCTGGGAGAGAGAGACTCATGCAGGTCAGTGGAGGTTCTGATGATTTATATCACAGGATACTGCTGGAAAACTTAACTTTTTTCCCCCTCATTGTAATAGTTTGTACAATATTGAATCATGAAATACTTGTTGAGATCAGCTCTCATCTCTAATGATGTGCTTGGTTTTAGGGTGGAGAAGACACGTGGCACCTATAGAAGAAGGTAATTAACGATAGTATTTTATCAATGTCTATATATTGGTTCCCATGAGACAATGTTCCTCTTTTGCCTTGAATGTGGCAGTGGACGTGTTAGTTCATTCCCCAGCATCCTGCATTTCACAGCACAGCATGAGGTGAGGCAGGGCTGTGATTGTGTCCTAGCACACCACAATGATCTGTAGCATATTGCAGCTACTCTTCCTGCCTCTCCACTGCCTACATGGGCTCTGCACCTGACAGAGATTTGTGAGAACAGCTTCCACTCATTGTACAGAGCCAGTGGGAAATGCAGCTCCATAACCTCTAGCCCAGGGGGAGTTTGTTTTCTCTCCAGGTTCTGATGGCCTAGCTCCAGTGCCGCTCTGGAGGAAGCCAGTAGCTCTGCAGTGAGCTCATATTGACTTGGTGAGCAGGGAGTGTGTCTGTGGGTGATCCTTGCTCTAATCTCAAGCAGAGGGACAGAGCCTTGATCACAGACAGGCTCTCCTGGCTCCAATATACAGGTCCAGGGAGCTCCTGTGATCAGGCTGCTAATCTAGGACACAGCAGAATAAAACCAGCACAGACGGGCTCTGCAACCTGAGATCTTGTCTCTTTTCTCTTCTCTCCAACTACCATGATGCCAGAATTCTCCTGTCCCTGTTAAACAGGACATCACTTCAGTCTCCCAGCACTAGCATGGCCCTCGCTTTCTTTCCACCAACCACCTACTGCACAGCTCCCCCCACACATCGCTTCTTCCTCATTCAACTAGGAGCCCTTCCCCTGTGTTAACCCCTCCCTCATGCCCATGTACTTTTGTGTTGCAACTGCTCCTGAGCAGTGCAGTTCTGGGCATGTTCAATCCTGCTCCTGTTTGGCCCGTTGCTGTCCGAGGACTGACATTTCAGAGCAGGCAGGATACCAGCGGGAGGGAGGCCCCAAACCAAAGTCCAGCTCAGGGGCTGCAGGGACACAGTGAGATTCAAGTTGGGGAGGGGGAGGGGAGCTCTGTCAATGTTCACTGAGCTGTACAATCTGCCAGGGCCCCCAGAGCCTCTCGGCCCCTCCGTGGGGAGAGGTCGGGGGAGGGGGGGAAGATTCCAAGTCCCAGGCTTGGCCCAGCTGATTCTTTCACTCTGTGACTGACTCGTCTCTGCCAGGCAGTGACTCTCCCCAGCACTTTTCTGCCATTGCAGAGGTTGGAATTTGATCAATACACTAGTGTTTCGATGCTTGGATAAAGCACTATGACAACTCAGGAGGATCTTGGTTTTGTGTGTCCTTGGAAATGGAATTGCCATGTTTGCTGCCGTGGTTGGCGCCTACAATAGACAATTTTCCAAGCATTGAAATGGGAGGAGGGAACTAGCCCTTCACTTTTCAAACAGGTGGGGCAGCACAGAAGAGAGGCACCTCGCATCTGCAAACTCTTTCAAGTCTGAATCTAATAGGTCAAGTGTTAAAACAGCTACATGCTGTATCCGTTCAAAACCAAACACTGAGATCTCAGAGCTGACGGGTAAATCCTGGAGGAAGGAGATTTCCTGATTCACTCTCCAGATGGGGCAGATTCTGTCACTGACACTATCAAAACCTCCCCCAGGGCTGAGCTCTGCCCCTAATGCTCTGATTCTCTCTCCCCAGCGAATGTGACTCTGGATCCAGGCACGGCTCATCCCGACCTCATCCTGTCTGAGGATGGGAAAAGTGTGAGCTGGGCAGTCACACGGCAGGATCTGCCTGACAACCCTAAGAGATTTGACACTGAGCACTGTGTGCTGGGCTGTGAGGGATTCACCTCGGGGAGACATTACTGGGAGGTGGAGGTGGGGGATGGGCGACACTGGGCTGTGGGGGTGGCCAGAGAGTCTGTGAGGAGGAAGGGATCGATCAGCCCTAGCCCTGAGGGGGGGATCTGGGCTGTGCAGCGGTGGGGAGATCAATTCCAGGCTCTCACCTCCCCTGAGACTGTCCTGCCCCTGTGCCGGGTCCCCAGCAGGATCCGGGTGTGTCTGGACTGTGACCGGGGGCAGGTGACATTTTTTGATGCTGGTGACCAGGCCCCGATCTTCACTTTCCCGCCAGCCTCTGTCCCTGGGGAGAGAATCTGCCCCTGGCTCTGGCTGTGGGTAGGATCCCAGCTCAGACTGTGTCCCTGAGACACTGGAGGACTCCCTTCTACCCAGTCTCAGGTGTTACCTGGCAGCTCTGTGTTCTTCGGGAACCAGGGCGCAAAACCACAACTCTCTCTCTGGCTCACTGAATACCGCCCCCCACCAGGCTGCTGGAACCAGAAACCAAAGCCATTCTCAATATGAAAAGGCAGGAGACACAATGGAATCCCTTCCATCAAGGGTGAGACAACTCCCCACGCCTCATAAGCATCTCATTTAGCACATGAATGGAGAACAGAAGCCTCATTCCATCGAAGATGGAACATGCACTGAACTCTGGGATTGGTACAGCAGGGAACGCACTGAACTCTGGGATTGCTGAAGCAGGGGAGCACTGCATGTTGGGAGATCTATGCTCTTGATGTAAATGAACTAACACCTGTACACATCCAGGTCTGCAGTTATCAGACCATTCTAGTTATTGATATGCAAAACACTGTATCCTGTTTGCATTGTGAGCTCTCTCTCAAGGAAAAACGCCCTTCCATAGCCAGGAATGATCGGCTCCTTTTGTCCAGACATTGTTTATCCATAAACAAACCTGGCATCTACAAATCCCCATCAAAGCTCAAACCTCTGTTCTGATGCTTGGATCCAAAATTCTGCATCAGTTCCACTGTAACCTGTCTTCTCTTCCTGACTGATCGTGCTGGGGGCTCTGCCAGACTCAAAGCCCTCCAGACCCTAAGATGACAAATCTGTTCTTGGGAACCTCTGAACTGCATGGAGTGATGAAATCAACACCCCCACCTGTCTTCCCCCAACACAACTGGTCTCTCTCCCCCTCTCTCTCTTAGTCCAGGTATAACTTTCTACTTTTGTAATCAAACCTGGAATAGCTTTCTCCAATACCCCAACTGTAATTGTGTAGTATTGTAAACATTTGATTGTTTTTCTCTCCTTGTATGGTACTACTATTAGTATCATAAGTTTTATATACTTAGCAATAAAATAACTGTTATAATCAAGCTGGTTGCCATTTTCTTTCTCTCTCTCTCTCCAAACTGCAGGTGCTCCTTTGTGTTGTTGGTCCCTACCTTGCTCTGTAATAATGCTTCTCTTATCTAAACCAAAGACAGCCAGGAAGTGCTACTCTGCCTAGCCTATGGGGTCCAGGGGCAACTAAGGGGCTGGTCAAGTGTTGTTTGGACCCAGCCTGATTGATTCCAAGGGGCAGATAGAGGAGAGTAGACAAAAAGTGCTGTTTGGACCCAGCGTGCTCTATTCTGGTGCATTGCAAAGGGGCATATAAGGGTGGCCACTGAAAGTGTGGTGTCACCCAGCCCGCTGAGTTCAGGGACATATAAGGGGTCAGCTGACAGTGTTGATAGCCCGGTCCGCTCAGATGCACTCAGTTAATCTGAAATGTGTGTGTGTGTCTGTGGGGGGTTTATTTGAATCTGGTGCTGGAGGAACCCAGCCCTGAAAACCTTAAGTCCTGCAGGATACCTCCATTGGGAGGGGCTTGTAGCCATATGAACACAAGTAACACAAGCAGTACATTAGTAGAATCACACCCCTAGAATCACACCCCCTTCCAGGAAGGTAACCCTAATAAATGAGCATACTCCAAGGTGAAGGGCAAATCTGGTAACACAGGCGCTTCATCTCTATGATCCTGGAAGCTCCTTCCCCCTCCCTGCAGCACCAGGGATGGGAGGGGGAGGAGGCTGAAGAACCCCTGGAGCTGCAGGGGGAGCAGATGGGCCCTGAGGGGCAGATGTGGGGCTGGGCAGGGGCAGAATTAACAGCCGGGCTGGGGACAGGCAGACGTGGGGGTGGCCGGACCCAGCATTAATTAATGAGGGTTTGGGGGTTGGGAGAAGCTGGAAGCTCCGCAGCGGCAGGGAGGGTTTGTACAATCTGTGGGGTTAGATCTCACTGGGGCTCCCAGCCAGAGCTCCTGCCACAGGGCCACAGTCACCTTCCTCTGTCGCTGCAGGGCTGGCACCACAGGAATTGTCACACACACGCAGGGGATGGGCAGGGAGAGTTCACAAATCACAGGATCACCCAGATACAGTCTGTGTTGTTTTGAAACCTCATGTTTTGAAGGTTCAATTTAATGACTTTTGGTTTTGATTTGTAATTTTTAACTTGTGGGGTTGGCAACACAGAGAGTCACTGAGGCCAGGGAAGGGTTGAATCAGAGCGAACAGAGGAAACAAGAGGAAAAGATAAAGTAAAACAAAATAAGGAGAGAATCCTGGAGAAAGGGTGCAAAATAGCTATGAAAATAATGAGAGGAAAACACTCTGAAGAGGGGATCCTTTCAGAGGCAGCAAGAGGGGAAGGGATGAACTCAGGGAGAGAATGGAGAACGTGAGGGGCAATGATCTGTGACAGGGATCAGAGGAGAGTGGAAGAGACACAGAGAAATTAACAGGGATGGGAAATGAGGGCTATAAAAAAATGGTGAGTAACAATGAACAGTATGAAAGAAAAGGGAGAAGAAAAGGGGACGAGAGACTTATAAAACATCCTGAAGAGGAGACTGTCACTCATAAATTGGCTTTGTCTTTGTTGCCATTTTAGTGTCATTTAAAAAATGTTCCCACAATCTGCGGGTCTCTTTTCATTGTTGTGGTTAGTGAAGCTGCTTCTCAGCTCCTTTTCCCCATGCTGGGTATTTGTGTGTCAGATGGGCTCCGTAACTGCAGGACTAAAGGTTCATTCACACTCTGGCCAATGACTAATTAAGTGTTAATCTGCAGTGGAACAGTCAGTGGGCCAGAGAGAGAGAGAGAGAGAGAATGTCTCTATTGTCCAGTGGTTGGGGCACGCACCTGAGAGGGGGGAGACCCCTGATCCGATCAGTCTGTTCCCATCACTTTCATTATTTATCCAAAGGCAGCAGTGACTACTTCTCGATACAAGGATGATACTTGCCAGGTGGAGAAGGAGAGGTGAACACCCTGGGCAGAGGCCTCTGCTGAAAGGAGATTTAAATTAAACGTATTTAAATGCATAAAAATTGGAGCGGTGACCGTGAATCCCAAGGTTAAGATGCACATAAACATGTAATTGTTTATCGCTATAAGGGTTAATCAATAATAAAGGTAGCTTTCAGCAGGTACAGTCAGGGATCACAAGCTGGCAGTTGCAGGGAATCCCAGCCAGAGAAAACTTAATTAGGGGACTTGGCATAATTCGGCCAATAGCAAGCAGACAGGCTGAACTGAGCTAAAGGTCACTTGAAAACCAGAAGGGAGGGTCAGGAGAGCATGAGGCAGGTTCTTAACCAGGTCTGACTTTGATAGACAGATAAGTTTGGCAGCTGTGATTGATTCATAAGAACAACCAATCTGGCAAGGCTTAAAGATGATTGGTGGACAAGCATGCTAATGAGAAGGATTGAGGGAATGACCAATCAGAGTAGGCCAAAGTCTGTATATAAGGAAGAGGGCTGACAGGCACAATTCTGGGCAGAAACAGTTCAAATGAGAGTAGGTGCAGAAGAGATTGTGAAGTGAAGGAAATGATTGCTTGTAAAACAGGCCTTAAATAAGCACCTGGTTCACCATAAAACAACAGCAGCTCTTGTTTCACATACAGAACTGTAGCCACTAGGTCAAGTTGGCCTGAGCGTGCTCTCTGTCACCTTTGAGATGATTTATTGACAGGGCTGTATTTTGCTTTCATGTACAGTGGTGTAAATACAGAGCAAATCTATTGAGGTTAGTTTCCTTGTTGCAGATTTAAACTGACACAGCTGACAGCACAGTCTGGTCTGCAAAACACACAAAGGGAAAGTCTTTGCTGTACATAGATAAATACTGTAAAAATGTGGATTTACTATAACTACAACCCATGCTATCCAGAGAACAGAAAGAGAGAAAAATGCTTTACAGGTAAATGGATAAATGACTAGAAAAATCATTTCTATGAATGAGATTGCTTTAAAAACATGGGATTTAAAAATACTAATTATAATTCATTCTTGCAATCAACAAGGCTAGAGACTTCCTTTCGTTACCAAATGAAAGTCTCCCCTCATCACAAGCATGAAGGACCTGGGGCTTTAACAAACAAAACAACACAGCAACCAAATGACAAATCAAATATTTTGAACCTCAAGATAAAATCACAAGAGTTGGTAGCACTGCTGGTCGGAAACGCCCTTTTCACTGAGCCAGAGCAGCCTGAGTGTAAATGAGAATCAGGCTATAGAAATATTAATTCCACCTTAACCAAGGTTTTAGCCTGTTGTGAAGTTAGCATTACTCCTTAGACACACAGCTCCTACTCCAGCAGGCTCAGCATTACTGGTGCACACCGATGTCCCTGTGAAGCCACACTGACCCTCCACACATGCAGAAGGGGCAGGACGGAGGCCTCAGAGGCACATTTTTCACAAAAGCCTCCAGGGCTAAAATTAACAATGGGCTCCTTCTCCACAGCCAACAGCATGAGTCAGTTCCAACCAGGAAATAGGGAAACACAAAATTGTTTCAGCAGGTGGGGCATATTGTGAACTCAGGAAATTGAAACCCTGTTACACTGCCCATCCCGGGAGCCATGGCTGCAGAGAACCCTGTGGAAATTCTCCAGGAGGAAGCAACTTGTCCCGTCTGTCTAGACTATTTCAGAGAACCTGTCACTCTGGAGTGTGGGCACAATTTTTGCCGAGCCTGCATCAGCCACTCCTGGGAGGGATCAGACACGGATGTCTCCTGCCCCCAGTGCAGAGAAATTATGCAACAGAGACACCTCAGGCCAAACAGGCAGCTGGCGAACATGGTAGAAAGGGCCAAAAGGCTGAGTTTCCAGGCAGCAGGAGGGGAGAAGATGTGTGTGGAACACCAGGAGGCTCTGAAACTGTTCTGTGAAGAGGATCAAAGCCCCATCTGTGTGGTTTGCGACAGATCCCGGGCTCACAGAACTCACACTGTGGTTCCCATACAGGAAGTTGCCCAGGAGTACAAGGTACAGAGTTGTTGTCTAATGTAATGGGTAATAACTTTGGATTTTAATTACAGGTTAATGTCATCATAAGTTGCCCAGCAGAGGTGTAATTGCATCATTCGACTGTGTGTAGCCTTCCTTGCATACAAGATGTTATACAAGTTAATGATACTCCAGCCTGCCAAGAAAGGCAACAGATGAAGATTTTAAATATATCTGAGGTGGGGAAGTTTTCTCTTAGAAGCTGAATCCTTTTCAAACCCAATTCCCACAACTGAAATTAGGGAACTTTCTACAGGCCGTAAGCTGCTAAATCATCAGCGAGGTTTAAATCAGAAGAGCGGCAGGCCAGTCAACCTGAGAGTGTGGTATTCAGACTGGAGAAGGGGGTGTTACAATCTGTGGTTGTCATTACTAATTTTATCATGCTGTTTATTATTGTTATTTGCATTCTTGGAGCCCCTACAGACCCCAGCTGAGATCTGACTGTGATTGTGCTGGGCCCTAACTAGACAAAGGCTCTAACTAGACAACAGAGACAAAAGGTGGGAGGAGAACCAGAGGCACAGTGAGGGGAAGTGACTTGTCCAAGGTCACTCAGCATGTCAGTGGCAGAGCTTGGTATAAAAACCTGGTATTCTAAAGCCCAGTCCAGTGCCCTAACCACTTAGATATGCTACCTCATTCAGCAGCAATGAGCAGTATTAAAGTGTGGCCATTAGGAGGAAAAGATGCCGACATAAAGATCCCAGGCTCCAAAAGGAGATGAGGTTTCCCACTGGGATTCTGAATTCCTGGGTTGCTCCATTAACGGTTAAAGTCAGGTGTCGGCCTCCACTAGAGGAGATCACTGTGCTAAACGCTGTGTGGACCCCAAACACCTTCAGTCTACACACTAAAGGGTTTCAGACAGCGCAGGTCCATGCTAAATAACATTGGGATGAGACTGAATTGCAGCAAAACGAACTCCTGGGAGGTTCTGACCAGTGTCAGTCTGAACTGTTCATTGTTTATCTGGGCAAGGACCAGCCATAGTGGTTCCATTGGTCACACCATGCAGCCTTTGGAAATCTCCCAGAATCCACTGCTTCTGGGATCTTTGCTAGGGACTGTGGGGTAGCTACCCACAGGGCATTGCCACGGAAAGGGTTTACGACAGCCCTAGAGCAAACCCCAGCTGTTCTTTACACACATCAACCCACCTAATGGGGTTTGGCCTAGTCCTGAGATCAGTTCTATCCAAGCAGTGCAATGCCAGGTGCTCAGGGCTGAAGGCAGGTAAAGTAATATCTTCTAGTGCCCAGTTTCTGTCAGTGTGCCACAAGCTTTCAAGCTTCCCCAGAGTTCTTTGTCAGCTCTAGGAAAGAGTATGTTCCCCAGACCTGAAGACCAACTCTGGGTCAGCTTGAAAGCCTGGATCTCTAACCAACAGAAGCTGGGCCGACAGAAGATATTACCTTACCCGACTAGTCTATCCAGGAAGACTGACAGTTATCTTGGCAAAACAGCCCCTACAAACAGACAGTCACCCCTCAAAATAACCCACCAAATCATTTCTGGATTTCAGGACAAAATCCAGGCCCATTTGAAGATTCTGAGGAAAGAGAGAGAAAAGCTGCTGGGATTTAAAGTGACTGGAGAGAAGAAAAGCCAGGAGTGTCTGGTAGGTGCCCAGGGGCTTTCACCTGCTGGGCCATGGAGGTGGGAAATTTGTTTATTGGTAGATTTCTCTGTGGCCTTGGTGAATGTGGGCGTGTGTGTGTTTCTCCATGATCACGGGACGGTGTGGGTGTGGGTGTGGGGAGGGTGTTGGAAGGTCGGTCGGTTGGCTGTGCTGAGTCCTGTTTCCTGCTGCTCTGGATCTGGATTCTCAGAGCACGTCTACACAGCCAGCAGCAGTGAGCTTCCGGGCCCTGATCAGCAGAGTTGGGCCAGTGGTTCTCACAGTAAAGCGCTAACAATAACTGTGGAGGCAGTGCTTTCAAGCTGCATCTGGGGCGGGAGCTCAGCCTCTGACGTCCACCCCGTCCCTTCCTTCAGAGCCCGAGCTCCAGCCCGAGGCCCCGTGTCTACACAGCCAGTGTTAGTGCGCAAGCGCCAGCCCCGACAGCCTGCGTCTCTTGACCTGGGCTTGGAGACTCGCTGCTGTGGGCTGTGTAGACGCACCCTCGGAGACAATTGGTAACACAGTGTCTGAACCATGTCAGCCATGGAGCCAGTCTTTTGGGAGACATCGCGACCACATGGGAAGCTGTAATCACAAGGTATTATCCAGTGTCAGGATGTGAAGAATCGCAGGTTTCAAACCCCAGACCATAGGTCCCAGCTGGTCACCGCAACCCAACAGCTCTGTGGAACCAGCAAGGGAGGAGCTAGCGGAACTCTGGCCCAACATAGGATCTGCCTAGGAAGCTCCTGATTGGAGCAGGTGTTCGGATACACGACTGACGCCAGAAGTCTCAGGAATTGTCCAAACTCCTGATCTGCTGCTGGACTGGAGCCTGACTCAGCCTTGACCTTGGTGTTGGTCCTGACTCAGGCTTGACCTGCAGCACTGCTATCTGACTCGGAGGCCAGCCTGACCCTTCCCATGGCTGACTGACTCCAACTCCAGTCCTGACTCTGTGTGATTGCTGACACAGATTCTGGCTCAGCCTTTGGCATGACTCCTGATCCTGACTCTGGTCCCAACCCTTGGTGAGATCCTGACTCTCACTACAGACCTGAGCCTGGCTGTAGTTCCTGACTTCCAACCCTGGCTCTGACCAGTAGGCCTGACTGCTCATGCCCTGCTTGCTAGACAGGTGTCTTAGAGAGTGTAAAGTGACTCTCTCCTGTAAGACTATATTAAAGGCCCTCAGACACCATCCATGTTCCTGACCAGCCCTTTCCTTATTTTTTATAGAAATGGACAGAAACCAAGAGGCAGAAGATTCTGTCTGAATTTCAGCAACTGCAGCAGTTCCTGCAGGAACGAGAGCGACTCCTGCTGGCCCAGCTGGAGAAGCTGGACAAGGAGATTCTGAAGATACGGAATGACAATGTCACTAAACTCTCCGAGGAGATTTCCCGTGTCAACAAACTGATCAGTGAGTTGGAGGGGAAGTGTCAGAAGCCAGCGAGTGAATTCTTGAAGGTGAGACTGAGTTAGAAGCAACTCAGATCCCCACGCAGGGAAGGGAGGGTTCCTGAATCATAAGCACTGGAAGACAGCCATCAGAGATCTCGTGCAACTCAGTGTGTGCGTTCCTGACATGCAAATGACTATTCTTTGAAGGGTCACAGGCACATAGATATTACAGATGGAAAAGCCCCATGAACTCAAGGAATCCATGGCCCTGGAGCCAGGGCAGGGACTCTCTGCCCAGATTTGCAAATCCCTTCCCTGGGATCCCCTGTGGGTGTCAAATGGGATTGAAATTCTTTTCTCTCTCTCTCCTCTAGGATGTCAGAAGCACCTTGAGCAGGTACGTGGCTCTCTCTCACTCCCCCTCACACTTCACAATGCTGGGAGAGAGCTCGGAGATGCTGGGAGAGCAGCATATCCCCAGGGCTGTATGACAAAATGTGTGGGGAAGGTCATATTTTAGGTACAAATCTGTCTGATCAACTTAATTCTGAGGGGAGGCGAGTGTGACAGGCTCTGTCCTGGAGCCCCGCCTTTCACTGCCTGGCCCCTGCACAGCCAGTATCCCGTGGGTCCCTCCTTTCTCCCAGTGTGGGGGCGGAGAGGCCAGCAGGAGTTTGCTCCCCCCACAGCAGGAGCTCTCAGCCTCCGACAGGCTGGGATCCTCACGGCTGCCAGTACAGCCCAGTAGCCCCTGGTCTCCTGCAACAGTGGGGGGCAGCTCCTCCTCCGAGGGCCCATCCAGTGCCCCCCCGCCTAGGCTGGCGACTAGGAGCATGGCTCCCTCCCGCCCCCCGTTGTTATGCTACTGGCGGGGGACCCCAAAGCACGAGGCCCAGGGCCGTCACCCCGATATGTTGTACCCTGGGGACGGCTCTGGCATTGGAGATACTCAATTATTCCCTTTTGTCCCAGAGCTGATCTCTCCAGCCCAGAGTTGAAGACTATGAATGGGACCTTTGGGGGAAGGTTGATCCTCCATGGCCTGTGTTGCACCTGCTTTCAGGCTGGGAGAAAAAGAGGAATGGTAACTCCAGCCCATTACAGCAGCAACTCTCGACCAGGAACTTATGAGACACTAAATGACATATAACCATGTGAAATTGTTTCTGTCCAGGTGTGAGAAGGGGAAGCTCCAGCAGCCAGTGGCGATTTCTCCTGAACTGGAAAAGGGACTCCGTGATTTCTCTCAGAAAACTGTTGGTCTAATGGAGACTGTGAGAAAGTTCAAAGGTACAGAGAAGGGATCTAGGAGGGGAAATTAGGATGAGCCTCTGACACTGTAAGAAGAGAAGGGCTCTGTGACAATTGCTTCACAATTAGATTATGCTTCGATTTAATTGTTGGGTGAGAATGCCACAAAGCTGAGATTAAAGACACTCAGCTATATTAATTAAACCTTGATTTGTACCAGAAGCATGCCTTGCAATCACAGTTACTATTAAAGTAAGAAATCACTCATACACTTTAAGGGCAGGAGGGACCATCATGATCACCTAGGCTGACCTCTTGAACATTGTAGGCCATCTGCAAGTGACCCATGTCCCATGCTGAAGAGGAAAGCAAATAAAACCCCAGGTTTTCCGCCAATCTGAGCCAGGAGAAAATTCCTTTCTGACCCCAGATACAGTGATCAGTTGGACACTGAGCTTTTTGGCAAGACCCAACAGCCAGACACGTGGGAAAGAATTCTCTGTACCTCAGAGCCCTCCCCATCTAGTGTCCCATCAACAGCCACTGGGGATATTTGCTACTAGCCATCTCAAAGAGAAAGAAATGCTGGCCAGTTCCTGAGGAATAGGTGGGTCCCGGTGGATTTCACCTCTGAAGCTCCAACAACTCCTTACAATGTCTGACATATTATACACATACACATTATACATATATTCGTTCTTTTCCAAACATCTTTGACTATTATGAATATAAAGTATCTTCACTCATACACTACACATGAATGAACTTTTTAATGGGCAGGGCTTTTGCCGTCCAAGCTATTTTCACGTTATTGTTCTCTTTCCTGATTGGTCTCTTATCACTGATTATGAATAGGTCACTTTGGCCCTTGATCCACATCGGTGTTTTTGGACTTTGCTAACTGCTCCTTGGCAGTACATTTGGGGTTTCTGTGTCTATAAGTACATTGTGCAGACAAAACATCTTTGTCCCACATGGCAACTTATGAACATATCTCTTAATAACAAGGTCACTTTTGGCAATATTTCCCTTATGTCAAGCAAAGGGCTAGCCAGGCCAAAGCTGAGTTAGTCAGCTTAAACCCACAATCTCCATGTGTCCAAATTTAGGTATAAGAAATGACCCTTGTACCAATTTTCAGTATGGAATATAATAAATAGTGGAAAGCAGACAAATGGACCAAATGTAGCAGGGGCCCAGGGGTCTCACAACAATTCATGGCTGACCAAAGGTCATAACATTAAAGTCCAAATATAGCAAAACCACCTTATTTTGAGCACCCGAGTTTTTCTCTCCCAACTAGAGCTGCTTCGCACAGCTGCAAGGGGAGTCAATGGGACTTGCAAAAGACGAACCCTCTGAGAACCAGCCCCAGGTGCCTAACGGTCAACACTCAAAATCTAGACCCTAAATTAAAGGTCATTCATTAATGCTGGA
>NW_027130627.1:0-1675 GCF_026122565.2 Emydura macquarii macquarii
GGCATGAAAAGTTCCAGATGAAATACAAATTTGATCCCATCCATAAAAAATAACTGATCATGGAACACAACAGCTTCATACAGTAAATCAAGTCAAACCCAGGAAGACCTGTTCATGCTCTTTTTCATATATATTTCATAAATCCAAGCATTATTGACTCCACTAATACTGAACAGCAGAGATATCCTGCATATGATGAAAGCAGAAAACCTACAACACTTAAGTTATTCATAGAAACAAGACAATGCTGATATCAAAATAGAGTCTTTCCTTTTGACAGTCATTTTTACCGAGATGCAACAAGAGTTTATTTATAACCTATTCGCAGAAATGACAACTAAAAACTAAGATGCATAACCCTAACTCGATTATCATTTACAATGCTGAAGTAAAGAAAGTTAAGAAATAAGACTGATCATCTATCCTGCTGCAACTAAGGGCACATTACAGCACAATTTTTAGACACTATTCTTAAAGCTTTTGTTTTATTGTCATTAGAATCAGACAAGGCATAACTTGGCAATTTTACTAAAAAGATTTAAAACAATTGGGGAATTATCTTCCCCCTCTTTTTTTGATAGGGACTTCTAGGAAAGTCTCTGTCTAGTATCAAAATCAGTTTTAAAATTGTTGCAATACCAGTCAGCACCACTAAAACAGTCCTCCAAATGTAAACATGAGAATTTGGGCAGCATCAAATGGGGCACCCAAGAAATGGAAGACATCATGCAGATTTGCTTCCCCCACTGCACAATGCAAGTGGGGGAAGTAGGGACTATGGCAGCATGACTCTTTTGAGCCATTCTGCCATGAGGCAAAGAGCATCAGGAATTAACAACATGGTGGCTTGGCCTCCATACACTGACACCATGCTCAGATTCACATATTTCAGGCTGCCAGCAAATTAGGAGACTTATTCCTTCAACTGTTCCAGACAGGTCATTTTGTTTTATGTTGCAAAAATATTATCAATATCATCAACTGATAACAAGGCTCCTTGCTAACACTAAAAAATAAGTCGACATAAAATGTCAACTTACAGCCACCACCCACACTCCCCTCGTTGGGTCGGCGGAGTGAGTCCTCACCAGGAGCACTTCCACCCCTTTAAGAAAGGCAGTGTGGGGAGCTGAGAGCCCTGTCTCTTAGCTCCCTGATGGGAGTCCCACAGTCTTGTGGAGCGTCCCCCCCCCCCACCCCACCCACCATTCCCTGCCAGGAGCCAGCCCTGAGCTTCTCCTACCCCCATTCCTCATCAGGAGAAGCTGCCAGGGCTTCCCCCTTCCTGTTCCCAGCAGGAAGAGAACCTGTGGCTTCTCACCCCTGGGGAGTGGGGTCCAATTGCACCAGCTTCTCCTCCCCCTCTGCCCATGCCAGGACTGGCAGCCTTGTCAATTTCACAGCCGAGGACTTCTCTGGTCTGGGTTCACAGCAGCCCAGGCTTCTCACCCCGCTCCCAGTTGGGAGCTGGAACCAGGCTCCCTGACTTGCAGCAGCCAGAGCTTGGGCTTTCTTTCAAGCTTCGGCTGGAGCGGTGAAATTGATAAGAATAACAGCCCCATGACCGATGTAAGGGGACACTGCATCACCCTAACTATGTTGACAAAAGCCCTACACCTCTTGTCCAGGTGGTTTTATTTGGTCAAAAATCAGGGCTGTTGTGTCGGTGTGGGGG
>NW_027130628.1:0-16829 GCF_026122565.2 Emydura macquarii macquarii
AAACCCTCAGAGAACCAAGGAATCCTGGCTCCCAGGCCACCCTCCTCCCGTTTTAACCACTAGACCTCACTCCCCTGCTAGCGAAGGGTTAAATCTGAGTGGGTCTCTTGGGAAAGGTGTGACACCTGGTTCCCCATCGCTTCTGGCCTCCTGCTGAGAAGTCGATATCAGGTGTGTTACCCGGAATCATTATCAGAAAGTGATTCCGCTATCTATATGACACCGGTCCTGCTGCATCTACATCTAGGGAAAAGGAGATCAAGCCGGGAGAAGGAATAAAGAAACCACATCTTTGTTCTGCTAAACACAGCACAGGGGCTGAAGATCAGTGATTCCCCTGCACAGAATGTAAGGCCAAGGAACCGTTATGGTGACCCAGTCTGATTCCTGCACCGCCCAGCTTGGCAAACTTCTCCCCATGACTTCCCCATCCAGCCCTAACACCTGGCACCGAAAGAGACGCCCAGATCTGAGTGTCCCAGCCCTGATGCTCTGAGTCCCAGCCTGCCAGCCGGCCTGAGCTGCCAGCCTCCGCCCCCTCCCCTCCAGCGCAGGTAGCCTGAGCACCAGGTGGCCCCAGCCCCAGAGTGCCAGCCAGGAGACCCCAGTGCCAGGCGACCAGAGCACCAGCCTCAGCTGCCCTGAGTCCCAGGCCACTGTCTGGCCCACCCTAGCCCCCACCTGCTTCAGGGGGAGGCTGAGTAAAGGTGGGAAGAGTGAGCAGCGCCTGCCTGCCTGGGCTGGGCCCACAGGTGCAGAGCGAGATGCAGCTGGAGGGGGCAGGGCCTCGGGGCAGAGTGTGGGTGGGGCCAGGCCTGGCTGTTTGGGGATTCTGAGCCTCCCCTGGCCTATGACACCTGTTGTACTTGTAAAAGAAAAGACGAGCAGGATCTTACTCAGGGGGACAAGGCAACACTCCGCGTTCATTGCACATGTGAGAACGGCAAAGAGCTGTCACAGTCACACACACATTCACAAAGTTCTGCCGGCTGCTGTGATATAATGACCAGTCCTTTCATGTGTTGCTAGTGGCCAACTGGGCCGGGCACGAGGAGGGAGCCGGGCCTCTGTCAGACGTGAATCCGATGCTCCACGATGACAATTGCAGAATGAGACCCCAAGTGTCCATGTTTTACCCAACTTTCATACTTGCTGCTGGCTCTCGTGTAAGTCTCTGGGCCTGGCTGGGTCCTGCTGCCTCTGGGGTCAGTATCATTGTTAATCACCAGCTAATTGAAAGCAGGACTAGTCTCTTCTTTCTGGGCTTTGTTTGTTCCCAGGGTGGAACTTCTGTACTTTAGGGTTGTTAATTTGGACTTTAGGGTTGTTGATAGGTATTCTTCCGCCTTCAGAGTTAGGGTGGCAGTCGGTGAATTCACTCCCCTGTCTGTTAGAGCAGTTTAGGTCGGTGTCTTTTTATGCCCTGCACATACATTCCTCACTCACACAAAGGGAATGTATCAAGATATTTTTAGGTTCAATAGTACAAGTTTCAGGAAAGAGCTCACTTCAAGATGGAGTCCACTTACGCCAAACTGAACAGCACCATACGATTAGCGTAACAGTAAAGGAAACATCTCTCTCTCCCTCTCTCTCACTGACAGAATTGAACAAGGGGTCTGCATCTGATTTCTTTGCACAGCTCCTGGGGAGGGCTCACAGTGTCCCCCTTTTGACCCTTCAATTCAAATGTACACATACGTATAGAACGTGTAGAATTGTCTCCGCACCATACTGAGACGGAATCTGAGCTTGTGGTTTCAATTTAAGATAGACTTTTCTCATCCGACAGCACATACAGCACATTATTACAGGGCATAGACAGCTTAATAGTAAAACAATCGCAATGGGTGGAACATGATGGATAATATCCCTCTGGCTGTGGGTGACCATCCATAAATAAGCTTATTGGTTTTTGTTGTTGTTGTTGTTGTTGTTTTAAACACAGATTCCATCACATCCACCAGAGCATCGGGGAGGGGTGCAGAGTCAGGCAAAGGTTGAGCCAGAGGCTCCCCTCCCCTCCTGGCTTAGTTCTGCCACAGCTGCACAGACCTGCAGAAAGGCCGACTGATTTTGGCTGCTGGTAGCAACAGATATGATGATTAAATTTCCCCATACAGTTCCTGTCTTTAAAAGGTCACTTTTTGTAGAAAGGGGCCTTAAGTAACTGCCATCATATTTATTCTGGATGCACCAGAGCTGGGATCCAACGAAAGCTCAAGGCTCTCATCTGAGACCGGACAAACAATCTTCTTCTTGGCATCCCATACTCAGCACAGCAGCCCAGCAACTGACGAGCACCCCATTCGAGAGAGGGGTGACAATTCAATATATTCCCTTCTAGGACAGGAGTGAGGGTGGCAGTAGCCACTGGCTCCCTTGTCGAGGGAATGTTGTCTAATTTAAATTCTGCACCGACCCAGCATACCATTAGCTGGTAAAGAGAACCCCTATTATTTGGAACCCCAAAATCCCTGCAATGGGGCGCAAGGCCAAAGAGAACCAAGGAATCCTGGCTCCCAGCCCCCTTTCCCCCGGTTTTAACCACTAGACCTCACTCCCCTGCTAGCGAAGGGTTAAATCCGAGTGGGTCTCTCGGGAAAGGTGTGCCATCTGGTTCCCCATCACTTCTGGCCTCCTGCTGAGAAGTCGATATCAGGTGTGTTACCCGGAATCGTTATCAGAAAGTGATTCCACTATCTGTATGACACCAGGTCCTGCTGCATCTACATCTGGGGAAGAGGAGCTCAAGCCGGGAGAAGGAAGAAAGAAGCCACATCTTTGTTCTGCTAAACACAGCACAGGGGCTGAAGGTCAGCGATTCCCCTGCATAGAATGTAAGGCCAAGGAACCGTTATGGTGACTCAGTCTGATGCCAGCACCGCCCAGCTTGGCAAACTTCCCCCCATGACTTTGCTATCCAGCCCTAACACCTGGCACCGAAAGAGACACCCAGATCTGAGTGTCCCAGCCCTGGTGCTCTGAGTCCCAGCCTGCCACCCGGCCTGAGCTGCCAGCCTCCGCCCCCTCCCACCCAGCACAGGTAGCCTGAGCACCAGGTGGCCCCAGCCCCAGAGTGCCAGCCAGGAGACCCCAGCGCCAGGCGACCAGAGCACCAGCCTCAGCTGCCCCAAGTTCCAGGCCACTGTCTGGCCCACCCTAGCCCCCGCCTGCTTCAAGGAGAGGCTGAGTAAAGGTGGGAAGAGTGAGCAGCGCCTGCCGGCCTGGGCTGGGCCTACGGGCACAGAGCGGGATGCAGCGGGAGGGGGCGGGTCCCCGGGGCGGAGTGTGGGCGGGGCCAGGCCTGGCTGTTTGGGGAGGCTGGGCCTCCCCTGGCTTATGACACCTGTTGTACTTGTAAAATAAAAGATGAGCAGGATCTTATTCAGGGGGACAAGGCAACACAACACGTTCATTGCACATGTGAGAACAGCAAAGAGCTGTCACAGTCACACACACACTCACAAAGTTCTGCCGGCTGCTATGATATAATGACCAGTCCTTTCATGTGTTGCTAGAGGCCAACTGGGCTGGGCACGAGGAGGGAGCCAGGCCTCTGTCAGACGTGAATCCGATGCTCCAAGATGACAATTGCAGAATGAGACCCCAAGTGTCCATGTTTTACCCAACTTTCATACTTGCTGCTGGCTCTCGTGTAAGTCTCTGGGCCTGGCTGGGTCCTGCTGCCTCTGGGGTCAATATCATTGTTAATCACCAGCTAATTGAAAGCAGGACTAGTCTCTTCTTTCTGGGCTTTGTTTGTTCCCAGGGTGGAACTTCTGTACTTTAGGGTTGTTAATTTGGACTTTAGGGTTGTTGATAGGTATTCTTCCGCCTTCAGAGTTAGGGTGGCAGTCGGTGAATTCACTCCCCTGTCTGTTAGAGCAGTTTAGGTCGGTGTCTTTTTATGCCCTGCACATACATTCCTCACTCACACAAAGGGAATGTATCAAGATATTTTTAGGTTCAATTGTACAAGTTTCAGGAAAGAGCTCACCTCAAGATGGAGTCCACTTACGCCAAACTGAACAGCACCATACCATTAGCGTAACAGTAAAGGAAACATCTCTCTCTCCCCCTCTCTCTCACTGACAGAATTGAACAAGGAGTCTGCATCTGATTTCTTTGCACAGCTCCTGGGGAGGGCTCACAGTGTCCCCCTTTTGACCCTTCAATTCAAATGTACACATACGTATAGAACGTATAGAATTGTCTCCCCACCATACTGAGATGGAATCTGAGCTTGTGGTTTCAATTTAAGATAGACTTTTCTCATCCGACAGCACATACAGCACATTATTACAGGGCATAGACAGCTTAATAGTAAAACAATCGCAATGGGTGGAACATGATGGATAATATCCCTCTGGCTGTGGGTGACCATCCATAAATAAGCTTATTGGTTTTTGTTGTTGTTGTTTTAAACACAGATTCCATCACATCCACCAGAGCATCGGGGAGGGGTGCAGAGTCAGGCAAAGGTTGAGCCAGAGGCTCCCTCCCCTCCTGGCTTAGTTCTGCCACAGCTGCACAGACCTGCAGAAAGGCCGACTGATTTTGGCTGCTGGTAGCAACAGATATGATGATTAAATTTCCCCATACAGTTCCTGTCTTTAAAAGGTCACTTTTTGTAGAAAGGGGCGTTAAGTAACTGCCATCATATTTATTCTGGATGCACCAGAGCTGGGATCCAACGAAAGCTCAAGGCTCTCATCTGAGACCGGACAAACAATCTTCTTCTTGGCATCCCATACTCAGCACAGCAGCCCAGCAACTGACGAGCACCCCATTCGAGAGAGGGGTGACAATTCAATATATTCCCTTCTAGGACAGGAGTGAGGGTGGCAGTAGCCACTGGCTCCCTTGTCGAGGGAATGTTGTCTAATTTAAATTCTGCACCGACCCAGCATACCATTAGCTGGTAAAGAGAACCCCTATTATTTGGAACCCCAAAATCCCTGCAATGGGGTGCAAGGCCAAATTCAAGATTGCCATGCCAGTGGGGAGCCATTACAACAATACCTCCCACCACTCATGTTTTAGATCCTGGCCAATTCTTGCAAATACCCATGTTGACATTCTGAGGCACAATAACCATGACTCTACGCCCTTCCTGTTTGGCAGTGCAGCTGGTTCTGCAAATTAGAATGTACAAGCAACATTTGTAAAAAAGAGTCAAATTCATTCCAAGTGGTGCAGGTTTCACAGCAGAATGAAAAGTATACATCACGTCTAACTGATTGTATCTAAGTTCAGGCACTTGAAATTCAAAATGACATCCCCTAATCGCTACAACACTACAAAAACATCTATTTTCATGAGGATTATAATCTACTTGATGTACGTATCATAGAATCATAGAATATTAGAGTTGGAAGGGACCTCAGGAGGTCATCTAGTCCAACCCCCTGCTCAAAGCAGGACTAACCTCAGCTATATCATCCCAACCAGGGCTTTGTCAAGCCTCACCTTAAAAACCTCTAAGGATGGAGATTCCACCACCTCCCTAGGTAACCCATTCCAGTGCTTCACTACCCTCCTAGTAAAAAACTTTTTCCTAATGTCCAACTTAGACCTCCCTCCCTGCAACTTGAGACCGTTGCTCCTTGTTCGGTCATCTGCCACCACCGAGAACAGCCTAGCCCCATCCTCCCTGGAACCCCCTTTCAGGTAGTTAAAGGCCGCTATCAAATCCCCCCTCACTCTTCTCTTTTGCAGACTAAACAAGCCGAGTTCCCTCAGCCTCTCCTCATAAGTCCTATGCTCCAGCCCCCTAATCATTTTGGTTGCCCTCCGCTGGACTCTCTCCAACTTGTCCACATCCTTTTTGTAGTGGGGGGCCCAAAACTGGACACAATATTCTAAATGCGGCCTCACCAATGCCGAATAGAGGGGAATAATCACTTCCCGTGACCTGCTGGCAATGCCCCTCCTAATGCAGCCCAATATGCCATTAGCCTTCTTGACAACCAGGGCACACTGCTGACTCATATCCAGCTTTTTATCCACCGTTACCCCCAGGTCCTTTTCTGCAGAGCTGCTGCCCAGCTCGTCGGTCCCCAGTCTATAGCTGTGCATGGGATTCTTCCTTCCTAAGTGGAGGACTCTGCACTTGTCCTTGTTGAACCTCATCAGATTTCTTTTGGCCCAATCCTCCAGTTTGTTTAGGTCACTCTGTATCCTATCCCTACCCTCCAGGGTATCTACCACTCCCCCCAGCTTAGTGTCGTCCGCAAACTTGCTGAGGGTGCAATCTACCCCATCCTCCAGATCATTAATAAAGATGTTGAACAAAACCGGCCCCAGGACCGACCCCTGGGGCACTCCGCTTGTGACCGGTTGCCAGCTAGACATGGAGCCATTGATCACTACTCGTTGAGCCCTATGCTCTAGCCAGTTCTCTATCCATTTTATAGTCCATTCATCCAACCCATACTTCTTTAACTTGCTGATAAGAATACTGTGAGAGACAGTATCAAAAGCTTTGCTAAAGTCAAGGTATATCACATCCACCGCCTTCCCTACATCCACAGAGCCAGTCACCTCATCATAGAAAGCAATCAGGTTGGTCAGGCATGACTTTCCCTTGGTGAATCCATGTTGACTGTTCCTGATCACCTTCCTCTCCTCCAAGTGCCTTAAAATGGATTCCTTAAGGACCTGCTCCATGATTTTTCCAGGGATTGAAGTGAGGCTGACAGGTCTGTAGTTCCCCGGATCCTCTTTCCTCCCTTTTTTGAAGATGGGCACTATATTTGCTTTTTTCCAGTCGTCAGGGACCTCCCCCTGTTGCCACGAGCTTTCAAAGATAATAGCCAACGGCTCTGAAATCACCTCAGCCAACTCCCTCAGCACCCTCGGGTGCATTGCATCCGGCCCCATGGACTTGTGTATGTCCAATCCTTCTAAATAGTCTTGGACCCGTTCCTTCAGCACTGTGGGATGTTCGCCTCCTTCCCATTCTGTGCCACCCAGTACAGCAGTCTGAGAGCTGATCTTGTCTGTGAAGACAGAGGCAAAAAAGACATTGAGTACCTCAGCTTTCTCCACATCCTCCGTCACTAGGTCGCCCCCCTCATTCTTTAAGGGGCCCACACTTTCTCTAATCTTCCTCTTGTTGTTAACGTAGTTAACAAGAAGCATAGAACAGCAGCTTCTGAGACACACACAGTGATCACCTACATACACAAACAGTTGTTAGTGGCAAAAGGGTTAATAGCATAGTGGCACTTGTCTTCCATGGTTTCCAAACATGCATCCTGTGGCTGGAGGGCATTCTTATTTCATTTCACATTTTTTTAAACAGGCTTCCAATTTTACTGGGTTTTTTTTTTTCCTCTTCATCTTTTACCACCCACAAAACAAAGATTGTGATCTTTTTTTTCCTGACTCCTTGCTATAGATGTTTCAAGATCTTCCAGCATTCACAAGTTGTTAATCTGAAACACAAAGCAGAACAACTTTCCCCCTCCCTATCTGGAAAAAATTTAAGCTGATTTAATTAACTTTTACTCTCAGACCCAGCCAGGCCTCAGTCCCTTTTCTCCCTTCCCTTTTTCCCTGGGAGGGGACTCTTGAGCTTTTAACTGTCTATTGAGCACCCCACCCATGTGGAGCTCAGCAAATTCACCACAAGCCCTGGCTGGTGGCTTGCTTAAGGCTTTCTGAAATTTTTAGAGGCTTCCAGGGTGTCACAGGAGGCATTTTTCATAGGACTCTGTTAGCAAAGTTACCTGGCACTTTTACTTCTGCCAAGGCATCTAGTTTTAGGACCCCTTTTCCTTCCAAATTCATTGAACTTGATTGCCCTTCATTTCTCCTCTTTTCTACCTGATAGAGGATGTTTTTGTAAATATAGTTACAGTGCTCCTTGAGTCTTTTCTGCTTCATGCAGCACCTCACCTTTTTTTTTTTTTTTAAACACAATACCATACACAACATTAGTAACAGGACAAACAAAACACAATCTTCGTTGCAACAATAGATCCATGGTTTTGATCTTTAGCTGTTTTGCTGGGGCCAACTTTTCCTGTAGTTCTGAAAGATAAAAAGAACATTTTTCTACTCCCTTTGAGGGGGTGGGGGAGCAGATTATTGCTTAAAATACCCCTTTCTTTTACAAATCTCCTTTCTGATTGCAGGCAAAACAGAGGAATTACCCTCATATTTTCCTGTGTTTTTGTCCTATAGGCAGGCCAGGTTTGTAATGTTTTCTCTGCTGTGCTAAGTTTTAAGATTATCTACAGGTAATAGCTGGGAAGTATCATTACTTTTTAACATGCGGTGTGTTTTCAGTTACCATTTCCCCCACAAAAAACTGTACACATTATACATGGGTAGAGGGCTACTCATTAAAATTAAATTTCTTTCAAGGTTTAACAACAACAACAACATTAGCATCAAGTTTATTACAAGTATTACCAGTGGGTGTTTGTAAGTATCTTGTTTTACCAGGCCTTTTATTTAGACAATTTGTCTCTGAGGTCAGGGTGTTCAATATCCTTTTGGAATCTTTGCCTAGGCTTTAATTTAATTACATCCTTGAGATCTGGTGCGGTAAGTTTGTAAGGGGCTTTTGTTAGGACAGACTTGTTTCATACCTTTATTTTGTGTCCATTATCTGCAGCTCCTTTGTGCTACCATCTCTGGGCAGGTCTCTTCTTTCCCTATCAGCTATGCATTTGCATCAACAACAGACACCTCTGGTTATCAGTTTTTGTTTGTCCTTAAAGCACACAGTGATCTGAAAAAGAAAACACAGCCTAGCCTGACTCCTTTTTGAGCCCCTGTAGGATTTGAATTAAGTAGCAAGTTTAGTTTACATTTCTTTTAACCCTTCTACAATATACACTGCATATGTCATGGGAAAATGCACATTTCTTTCGTTATTTAACTTCTCTATAACATTATATTAATCGTATCCATTTTTACATAAGGTGTCACTGTGTTTTGTGCTTAGAGTTTTTATGTACCCTTACCAAAGTGACAATCTGATTACTCAGAGTCACCTTAAGGCTCAGTGGTTTGGTTTTGAGTTTTTTTGTTTGTTTGGTTGGGTTTTTTTTGTAACATTGCTTTTCTGTGCATTTTACCCCTGATGTTGCTCCAAGGGGACACTTTCCTTTTAATTTCTTATTATTTTACTGCAGCTCTGATCTGCTATTTTGTTACCAAAAATTAAAAGAGTCCAGAATCTTTTTTCATTCTCCTGTTTTTGTCTGTTTCTCCACAGCTGTGGACATGCCCCTGGAAGCAGGGAGCAGCATCTGGGCTTCCCCCTCTGGGTCCTTCTCAGAAGGGGATCACCCCTCCCGGCTACCTCCCGCCGGGAGCAGTCTTGAGCCCTTTTCCCGGGCTAGCACTCTTTCGCCTGGTCCTCAGGCAAGGCTGGCAAGGCAAGTAGGCTGATCTCTGGAGCGGTATGGAGGGTGAAGCTCTCTCAGGGGCTGTTAGGGAAGAGGGGAGGGGGACACAGGCCCGCTCGTCTCCACTGCATCCCAGCCCAGAGCCCTTGCAATGGCAAAAGGCATTTGCCACAGGGTCAGCGGGGCTCCTGCCACAACACGCCACCTGGGTTGCCCCAGACTCAGCCACGAACTTATGGCTGCCCCTGGGCTTCTTCCTCCCCAAAACCCCCGGTACCTGCCTCCTTCGGGTTGCTGGGGCGTGGTAGTCCTGCTTGGCCCTCCTCATCCATGGATAGCAGCTCTGACAGCTCCATAGGTTCATCCTCAGAGAGCAGCTCTTCCAGGTCCTCCTGCCCCCAGGCTGCAGGCAGGGCCGGTAAGGTCTCCGGGTCCCAGGCTCTGTACTGCTCAGGCCATCCCTCCTCCAGTTCCTAGGCCTCAAGTGTCTCAGGTGGGCCCTCCTCAGGCTCCCAAGCAGCAGGAAACTCCAGTGGGCCCTCCACCATCTCCCAGGCTAGGGTTGAGATTGGCCACTCTTGGTTGGCCTGGCTCTCTACCCTGACCTTAGCTGGGAGAACAGGAGGAGAGACATCCTTATCCCTCAGCCATCCTCCTCTGACTGGGCTCGCAGGCCTGTGTTTTAAAGGCCTGGCTCCGCCCCCCTGCTTCCGGTCAGGTGGTGTCCCTGGGGCTTTTAAAGGCCTGGACCCGCCCACCTGCTTTGGGTCAGGGATTTTCCTTTGGGGGCTCTACTAGCCAGGGTGGGTCTGGCTACTTCTCAGAGGGGGACCACCTTGCCCGGCTACAACAGCCAGGGCTACATTCTTTGCTCCTTATTTTTAAAAAAAGATAAACCTATATAGCACTGAGGTACCTTTCAAGGGTTAAATGCTGAATAACAAAGCTAAACAGCACTAATTTACCTGTGTCTGGCAAAAAGGAGTTTGTCATATTTGCAACTTTGAATTGAAGATTCAAATGAAGTTTTAGTGGCATTATTTTAAAAAACAAAACCAATTAATCTTAAACTTACAAAACAGGGTTTGACAAGCCAGAAATATTAGTTTAGGTCCTTAAAACCTTACAGATTTACACAATATATTTGCACACACAAATTTTTTTTTCCTTGCACTGATCTAATTATTTTTACACAGCAGTACACACATTACATTCCCTTTTATACATTTGGAGGCAATTAAGTTCCAAAGAAACCCTTTGTTTTTCCTTTAGGGATTTTAACTAAATCATCCATATTCAAATAATTTCAGTCAGGATTCACAGACCATTCCTTTGGGAAAAAGATCCCATTTTTCCTTCAGAATGGCTGCAAAGAAACCAGGAATTCTTTTCCTATAACACTTTCCGCAACTTTCAACCGCAATTCTCTTAACTCTTCTCTTTTCCTTTCAATCACTTACTTGTGCCTTCAATTTACTACATCTCAGCATTATTATGTTATTCTTTGCTGCCATAGTTTTTAATATTTCACTGGCAACGTGGTTTTGTAATCTTAAACTCTCCATTCTCCTACTCAGAGCGCGGTGTTTATCAGGCACTGTTTTAACTGAGCTGATTCTAATGTATTTTATTCATTTCCTAAGGCGGCGTATTGTTCCTGTCAAACCTGAGCCACCAAGTACCATCTTTGCAACACTGCTGCCTTAGTCTGTGCTTTGTCAAAAAAAACTTTTTACATTCAAAGTGTATCCAAAGTCCCTTCCATCAGAACCTCAGAAAAACAGAAGTGCGGGGAGGGGGGAGGGAAGAGAAGAGAGAGAGACAAGCAGCAACAGAGGAAGAAGGAAGGCCTAAGCCAAGAAAAGTATAGACAGTAACAACAAATCTGGAAGTGGAGCCTGTGGGCCAGAGCATCTGAACCCACATCCCAGCCCCTATCCCGGCTTAAATGACAGGGGCTCTGCTGTCCAGGGGCTGTTCCCAAACCTTTGCAAAACTTGCTTACAGGTGTAAATTCTTGTACAAAAGGCAGCGCTTTCTGCTTTTCCTTGCAGATTTTCTAGGCTGTGTTTTCTTAAACATTTTCCCCAATAAAACAAGAACACCACCATTAAAACTTATACATATATATAGAATATCAACTCCTGGAAGATCAATTACTTTAATATCAATAACACCCACACCTAAACTCCTATGTCCTTCAGAGTCTGTCTGGCTAACAGAAAAAACAAAGAACAAACAAATGTTCAGATCTTCCCCTACACTGCCAAGCTTACTAACGCCGGCGGTGTGCACACCAGTTTTTACAATATCATGGGATACTGAAATGCTCCCCCCCCCTTTTCGCAATTCTCCAGCAAAATATTAAACTTGTAAAAGAAAAGACTAGCAGGGTCTTATTCAGGGGGACAAGGCCATATGCCACGTTTATTGTACATGTAAGAATATCAAAAAGCCGTCACATTCACACACACATTCATAAAGTTCTGTCAACTGCTGTGATATAATGACCAGTCCTTTTCTGCGTTGCTTGAGCCAGCCTAGTGGCCAACTGGGCCTCTGTCAGACGTGAATCCAATGCTCCAAGATGACAATTGCATCTGAGCCACATTATATACCATAGAGAAGACCTATACATTGGGCTGTGACCCGACCATCGATCTTGTTGCTTGCTGTGGGGTGACTGCAGAGCAGCGCGTGTTAAGAAGGGGTCATGGCTCTGGGTAACTCGGAGCGGGGGAGGGAAGGAGCCCGAGGTCTTTCTGATGGAACATCACAAATCTGGCCTCGATCATAAGTGACGTCTGCAGGGCCGCTCCTTTGGGTGGGGTGCAGCATACATGTGGGTGGAGCCCCCCGGCATGGATGAGCTAGCCAGGTAGCTGGTGAGGCATGGCTGGACCAAGTAATGATGCACTGGAAGGATGTGTACAAACCCTCTGCCCTCTCTACTGGCCCCAGCCATGCCTCCCCATCTACACCCTTCCCTGCAGGGTATAGTGACATGCACCTTCCACATCGCCAACACCAGTGTGTCATGTAGACGTAGCCAGTGGTCGGCAGTCTGGAGGAGAGTTAGGGAGCTTCCAGGGGGTAGGGGGCAGTGTTATACTTGTAAAATAAACAGCAGGATCTTATTCAGGGGGTAAGGCAGTGTGCCGCGTTTATTATGAATACAAAAAGAAAATACCTTAAAAAGCAATTGCCTAAAACACACTCTCACTCACACACACACCGTTCTGCAGGAGGGATATAATTACCAGTCTCTGTGTTGCCCGAGCTGAATCACTGGCCATGTGATTCAGGCAGGAGGGTGGAGCCGGGCTCTGTTGGTCGTGCTCCTCGGGGTTTGCAGAATGAGCCCAAAGTCCAGGTTTCTTCTCTCCATTTTTATACTTGTCCATCCCCATTCGGGTCTCTGGCTCTTGTCATGTCAGACAGTCTCCTTGTTTGATGTCATCATCAATTACATTTGAGACTACAAGTGTAACAACTTTCTCATTATTCTTTCATTCCTGTTCCACACCTTATCTTGTTCCTGTCCTTGGGTGTTAACTCCCCTGTTTTTCCGGGGTTATTTTGATCTTCGGCCATCTGGGTCATAAAAGTTCTTTAAACAAAAGCATCTTTTCTTCCTTATGCCCCTGAAGGCTGAGAACCATCATCTCAGCAATTATTTTCTGCCGTCTTATCTCAACAGACTCAAACTGCATTCACTCCTCATTCATACTCCCTAAAAATCCATTACATTCTTATTCCATTACATTGGTACATTATCTTATACTTACTTACTAACGTAATAAAATCCTTCTACCTACACCAATTTTATTAATACCAATTTTTACTAAAAGAAAATAGAAGGAATCTTATTTACCCTCTCCTTGCCCCATAATTTACACATCGACCACATTCCTGGTATGCATGCACCTTCACTTGTAAATAAAGAATGCAATTAGTTTCAAAACATTCCTTCGTAGATGTTCACAAGCAGGGCCCCAACGTGTCATAAGTGTCAAATCACAAAGTGTTTAGGCAGGATGTTCCCACTCATATGTCCCCGCAACCAATTATCATAGTAGGGCCGGGGGTGGCATGAACAATCAATGTGTCCAGAACATTCCTACCTGTAATGCCTCATTTTGCTCTCTCTCAGTGCGAGGATTAACCCTTAAACGTCAAATACGTATTCATGGTCTGGGCCTGCTCTGGTCTGGCCTATATCACAGTGCTGGGGCCTACAGCAGGACCCGGAGCCCCCCGCCAGGCTGATCCCACGGCTGTCTCTCTGTGCAGGTCTTCCTACATCATCACCACTCACAGTGAGAGGCTGCGCTACCAAGAGCCCTTAAGAAGGACGTCCCTGTGTCTTTGGAGTACTGCATTACATAATGAGCACAGTGAATACTTGCACACCAGCCACCAAAGCTGGAAAGAGTGCCAGCTGGATTCCCGGGCCCAGCCCCTTTGCCGTCTTTTTGCCCAGTCTCCTGCTCCTGAAACACCTCTCCTGATTGACACCCCATTTATGTCACCCGTAGACAATCCAGCACCCACTGGATAAAACCCTCGGGGTGGGCGGGCATCTAGCCGTAGTGGCTTTGCCCCTAGACACCCTAGTGCTGGCTGGAGTCTCTCTGTGTCTTTATCGAGGTAAATGTGTCTAATAAACGAGGCACATTCAGGGATAATTCTCCTCACAGACAGCCCAGCTTTGGAGGTTTCAGGCTGCAAGAGCAGTGCTGAAGAGTGACCCCCTGGAATCGTTCCTGGCGGTGAGGAAATAAGTCAATGCTGTCACCCCACAGATCTTCTTTACATTGCACTTCAAACTGCCCCATTTTTTCCAACGCTTTAATTTTGCAGTGAATAGCAGCACCCAGTGAGGTCATTTATTCTGCCATTTAATCCCACGTCCCTTTGCCTGCAGTGGGCTTTGGTTGGGTCAGTTACCAGGTAGGTGCACAGAGGCTGCTACACACACATGCTGTGAATGCCTCCATCTCACCACATCTCCCCAGCCGGGCACTTTTCTAGGACCTTTTTCCCAGAATGCCTCTGAGGAGCTGCTGGTCCTTTGTCTGGGCAGATACAAGCTACTGCTGCCCTCAGGCAGCCGTTCTGTAGCTGTGAGTCTGCTGTGCTGTCTGTCCTTCTCTTCCAACTGGTCAGTAATCTCAGCTCCTCTTGTGCTCACTCTTTAACACTTCTGAGGGGGTCAGAGTCTCATAGACCTGAGCACCTCTGTGAATGTCACTGCAGTTTGATGTTTACTCTCTCAAATCCTTACAGCTACACACTAGAAACCTCCCTCCAGCTTAACCCTTTGTATTTATCATAGTTATTTGTATAAAACCTTCAATGCCCATAAACTTAAGCCAGTCTGAACAGTTTGTGAGATTTGGCTGCCAGAATGTGTTCATTCTAGATCCATGCTGCTAACATCCATCATTAATTACACACTAGAGAGTCCAAACAAGAGTTCTGTAGCACTTTAAAGACTAACAAACTTAATTTCTGTAGGCATAAGCTTTCGTGGGCTCCAGCCCACTGCCTCAGATGCAAGTAATAGAGATGTACAGGAGGCAACGCATCACTAGAGAGTGATTTTTAAAGATTTTTTTTTTAAAGTTTGGTCCCTCAGCTACTTTTGAGCCATCGTTAATTTGTTCCCCTCCTTCATTTGTTAATTAACGAACAAACTTTCTCTCTAATACTACTTTCACCCTTGAAAAACTTTTAAATGTTCATTTTAGCCCCGTAGTTTAGCATCAACTCGCTTATGTTAGTGGTGAAAGATCAAGTTACAACACATAATCTGATGGATTAGAAAACTCTCCAAAAATATCAAGACCAGGAATACTCTAGAGATCATGCAGCTACTGTGCCGGCCCTGTATATAATGGAAACCACTTCAAGCCAGGGGGTGCTGCACCCTCAGCACCCTTAGTTCCAGCACCTATGGCTTATTTAAAAAAAAAAAAAAAGTTATAAAACCATAGACTAAAAAAAAGATTCCAAAATCATTAAAAAGGCTATGTATCAACTGAAAATAGTTCTCAGACCAAGATTCCTGTGCGGTGTTTGCAATCCAGACATTGGAGCACTTACTGGGACACTGAAAGTGAAATGAATTAAAAGTCATAGAACTGTTTTACTTTCATTGTCTACACTTAGAGAAATGCAGAGAGTAAAGCACATAAATAGTTACCAACTGCATTACATTTTTAAACTTCTTTCATTTGCAGTGGCCTAAATCAGTGTTGTCATTATTATCTGCCTAGTCAGATTTGGGATTGGGAATATTTTGCTGTATTATCTCCTGATTGTTCTAAATTTACAAATAAATTTAAAATATGGCTTTAACTGGTGTTTGTTTTTTCTTCATATAGGAATTAGGTCCAGTGCTCCTATCAGCTACATTTCTAACTTAACACTTGTAAAAAAAACCTAGAATAAACAGGTGCCCAAATAGCCCCTGGAAGCATGGCTAAAGTTGCCCCCCCGCCCCCACATCTGAAAAGACGCCCCTGCACAGGGATTTAGGTCGTCTTAACTATATTGCTCAGGGTTGTGGATTTTTCACACCCTTGAGTGACAGAGCTGGGTTGACCTGATTTTCAAGCATAGACCAGCCCTCTGAAAAGAGCTACAGGAATGATCCAAGGTCTATAAAATGGATAGAGAACTGGCTAGAGCATAGGGCTCAATGAGTAGTGATCAATGGTTCCATGTCTAGCTGGCAGTCGGTCACAAGTGGAGTGCACCAGGGATCGGTCCTGGGGCTGGTTTTGTTCAACATCTTCATTAATGATCTGGAGGATGGGGTAGATTGCACCCTCAGCAAGTTTGCAGATGACACTAAGCTGGGGGGAGTGGTAGATAGCCTGGAAGGTAGGGATAGGATACAGAAGGACCTAAACAAACTGGAGGATTGGGCCAAAAGAAATCTGATGAGGTTCAACAAGGACAAGTGCAGAGTCCTGCACCTAGGACGGAAGAATCCCATGCACAGCTACAGACTGGGGACCGACGAGCTAGGCAGCAGTTCTGCAGAAATGACCTGAGGGTAACAGTAGATAAGAAGCTGGATATGAGTCAGCAGTGTGCCCTGGTTGTCAAGAAGGCTAATAGCATATTGGGCTGCATTAGGAGGGGCATTGCCAGCAGATCACGGGAAGTGATTATTCCCCTCTATTCGGCATTGGCGAGGCAGCATTTAGAATATTGTGTCCAGTTTTGAGCCCCCCACTACTAAAAGGATGTGGACAAGTTGGAGAGAGTCCAGCGGAGGGCAACAAAAATGATGAGGGGGCTGGAGCACAGGACTTATGAGGAGAGATTAAGGGAACTGGGCTTGTTTAGTCTGCAGAAGAGAAGAGTGAAGGGGGATTTGGTAGCGGCCTTTAACTACCTGAAAGGGGGTTCCAGGGAGGATGGGGCTAGGCTGTTCTCAGAGATGGC
>NW_027130629.1:0-1660 GCF_026122565.2 Emydura macquarii macquarii
ATGCCCAAGCAGCCTTATGAGAACGTTAAATTATCATCCTTGCCCCCCACAGTAACGGATCACCAATAAAATTTTTCTGCTTTAAAAAACATTACTCTTTATTCATTGAGAGCGGGAACACTGTTGGCAGGGAAAGAAGGGAAGGGGAATGATGATGCGAGGGTGGAGGATGGGAAGGGAAGGCACAGCATTGACAGAGATGGACATTACTGCAGTTCATTGCAAAAATGGGTTTTCAATGCTTCCCTGAGACGCAGCACTCCGCAGTTTGCTCTCAGTGTAGCAGTGGTATCTGGCTGCTCAAAATTTGTGGCCAGCCTATCAGTCTCCATGACCCAACCCTGTGGGAACTTTTCCCCCTTTGTTTCACATACATTATGGAGACAGATATAACAGTGGGGATGTTGCATTCACTCAGGTCTAACCTAGTGAGCAAACTGCACCATCTTGCCTTTAAGTGGCCAAATGCACATTCCACCAGCATTCTGCACTTGCTGAGTCTATTATTGAAAAGTTTCTTCTCGCTGTCCAGGTGCTCGATGTAGGTGCTCTTCATTAGCCAGGGGAACAAGGGATAGGCAGGATCCCCCAGGATCACTAGTGGCATTTCAACTTCGCCAATATTTATTGTTTGGTCAGGAAGAAAATGCGCCACCCTGCATCTTTGAACAGATCCTAAAGAATCATACGTCTGGCTACTGCCTGACCACCCCATTGATGTTGGCGAACCGTCCCTGTGATCCACAAGGGTCTGTAACACCGTTGAGAATATCCCTTTCAGTTTATGTACTCTGTGGCAAGTTGGTCCCGTGCTAAGATAGGAATATGTATCCCATCAATCGCTCTGCCACTGTTTGGGAACCCATTGTGGCAAACCTGTCCACTATGTCCTGCACGTTTCCCAAAGTCACTACCCTTCTTAGCAGAAGTCTATTGATGGCCCTGCACACTTGAATCATAGCAGCTCCCACGGTTTACTGACTCCGAATTGATTCCCAGCTGATCAGTAGCAGTCTGGGGTTGCCAGCTTCCACAGAGTGATGGCCACTCGCTTCTTCACTGTCACAGCAGGTCTCAAATGAGTATTCATGTGCTTCAGGGCTGGGGACAGCCCTGTACAAAATTCAGTTAAAGTGGTCTTTTGCATACAAAAGTTCTGCAGCCACTGCTCATCATCCCACACCTTCATAACGATGCAATCCCACCAGTCACTGCTTGTTTCACAGGACCAGAAGCGGCACTCCACTGACTCAAGATGCTGCATGACAGCCTGCAGCAAACAGGAATGGTTTCGATCTATGGCTTGTAGCAGGGCAGCTTCAGTTACGTTGCAATTTTCAGCACTGTGGCTCCTGTCTCTCCCCTGAAAATACTGCAGGATAAGTCGGGAGGTGTTTGTGATGCTCACAATGATAGTGCACAGCTGAGCGGGCTCCATGCCTCTCTGGCAATGGCGTGTGTAGAGCAGAGATGCGTTTGGAAAAATGGCACAAAAAAACGTTCGCCTGTTTGTTTTGGACAAGAAGGGAGGGGTAAGGAGTACATTGCATCATGGGTGAACGACAATCTTCCCAAAAGGCACTGCAAGAAGTTGCACTAGCTAGATAGCTACCCATGGTGCACTGCTTTAATTATCGATGCAAGCGTGGCCGATGGGGAC
>NW_027130630.1:0-1662 GCF_026122565.2 Emydura macquarii macquarii
TTTGATACCAGGGTCTGACTTGCTGCCTTCCTAAGATGTCAGTGAGATATCAGGGACCGGCGCCGGTCCGCGGGCCAGTCATTGAGAAACACTGGCCTGGAATGAAGAACTAACTAGAGCTATTAGCAGGTTGTGTGTGTGTGTGTGTGTGTGTGTGTGTGCGCGCGTGCGCATGAGATGAATCTGTGGATCATTCTTGCTTCAGAATTTAACATTTAATTTGCTATCTGGAAGAGAAATCTTCAAGTAAAAACTGTCCCCCTGGATTTCACTTCTTAACTCTGCTTAATTGGACATCTCTTTTAAAGGGCGGATGCTATTCAGGAGAAGGTGAAGATATAGCTTTAAAACACTGGTGGGAAAACATCCCTATTGGAAAATTAAAAGATGGCACTTCAGTTAAATACCCCCTTTAAAAATAAGACCCCATTCAGAATATTCTCTAGTTGCTTTTGGTACAAAGTCTTGAATTCCAGACCCTTGTCAAGAAGTTAAGCAGCCAGAAAGAATAGGATTCAAACTTTTGAACCAGCAAGGATACAAGGAAAGTTTGAGACCATATAAAAGATTCTTCAAGGCTATTCTTTTTAGGAGGATGGATTTCTCTGTCCCTAAACGCAATGGAGAAACCTAAGATCAGTCAGCTGTCAAAAACATATTGTACAGTGTTCTTTCAGTTTCCTTGTTCCAAGAACATTGATGTTTCCCATTTTTAAAAAGTGTTCACATCTAATAATATCAGCTAAAAATATATTAGCCAGTAGATTAAAGTAATCCCTTACTTTATCACAGTTGGCCTCATAGAGGGCATGTGATGCCTTAGTGATGCATTGATACAAATGGGTAAGACTTATGGATGCTCTGATTCTGTAGCAAAAACTGTCTCTGGAAAAAAGTGTAGATGTGGGCAGACAGAATTACATCCTTCTCTAGTTGAACAAGTGAGAGATCCTAGTTTACTTTCACATTTGTTTTTATGATCATTAGGTTAGTAGTAGCAGCAGTTGTATTTCACTGTTCTTGAATTTTACATATAACATTTATTGGAGACATAGCTCAAACGTTGTGCATGCAAACTATATGTATACTTCCCTTTTGCTGCTTCACATCACATTCACATTACCCTTCATAAAACATAATAAGCTCTTCTGGGCTGGGATTGTTTCCATATGCGCTTGTACAGCACCCTGCACTATGGGGCCCTGATCCTAATTGAGGTCTTTAGGTCTTACTGCAGTTTAAAGAAGATTCCTTTGTTTCCCGTTATGATTTACTGATCTTAGCACAGAGAAGTCTTCTCCTCTAATTCTGAGATAGTAAAAGTATACTGCCTCTGTTACTCATCCATTGCAAGTAGGTAAGTTGTACTGGAAAAAACAATATCCCTAATATGACTGGGAATCTAAATTCTATGAGATGGACAGAAAACTACAATTTCTGGAACTCAGGATAGTTTTTTTGGTTTTCTAGGCACTGCACTGAATATCTATCACTAAGTAGTGCTGATGTGCTATCAACAAATAGTGTGGTATCAGGCACTCTGACCTCTGAAGCAATGTTCAGCACATTTTGCAGTTTAGATAAGCATAACTTGAAACATCATCCTGTCAAACATCCATGTTGCCATTGAATGAGAAGTTATCATCCACAGGTGAAAGAATC
>NW_027130631.1:0-1691 GCF_026122565.2 Emydura macquarii macquarii
CTTTACCGGGGCCCGGAGGTCCTGGGGAGCCCGGCCCAGGCTGCAACCCCCATTACCATGAGGAAAACATTGTTCATGGCTCCTGAGATTGTCTGTCTGGGATGCAGGATGGTGGGAGGGGGCCCATGTTATACGTTTATACTGGGCCCGAAAAAATTAGGCTTGGGCCCCGCTCACCCCGTGCTGAGCCCAATGATTTGCGCTTGGCTGAAGCGTCTCCCGGAAAGGCAGCCACTCCGGGCTGGGAGACACCAGGGGACGGCGAATCGACCACTTCCCTGAGGCCTTTCTGTCAGCGGCTGATCCGCCGCGCCGGTCAGCGTCCCCTGTGCTGACGCTGCCCGTGGGCCTGCCTGTTGGCAGCTTTCGTACATCGGCCCCATCGTGCCAGATGCCAACGGGCCCGCCTCCTGGAGCTTAGAAACCAGACTTGCCCCCTTCAGCCGCGAGGATCCCAGGTTCGACAGTCACCTGTCCCTCACTGGTTCTCCTTCCCCCTCCAACCCCGCACCTGGAGGTGAAAGGCTTCGGTGTCAGTCCCGGGGGACCATGGGGGGCGCTAGGCCTGCTGTGATATTGACCAATGTCTCTTTTCACATTGCCTCCGTCTGCGCTGCTGGTGGTGCCGCTCTGTCTTCAGCGCTGGGCGCCCAGCCACTGCTCTCCACTCTGCCTTCAGCGCTGGGTGGCGGTGCATGTACTGGGGTGGAGGGGGGCATAAGTTACTGCAGCCACAAAGAAGAGGGGCCCAATCAAATAGCCAATGGCCCAGGAAATGTCAGCCCTTGTTGCCTAATGATGATTTCCCAGAGTTGATGCTTCCCACAGCCGGCCGTACGGTGTGTCCTGGTTCTGGGGTCCCTTCGCCCTCCACCCCCCGGCTCTCCAGGGCTCCTGCACACTCCGCAAACACACTGCATGACCGCCAAGATAACGCACACCGGGCTTCGTGGTGTGATGCCGCTTTTGGGACCAGCTGAGGCTGAGATGGTTTGACGGTCTTGTCTCCCGTCCCCTTCCCAAGTCAAACCAGCAGGGAGCCTGGAGAGACGGGACGTGTCCCCGGGCACTCGCCACGCTGAGCATCTCGGCAAGGCACTGCACGGTTATGCGTCGCACATGCCAGCTCGCACCCGAATACGATTGTTTCTCACGAGGGCCTCACGCTCAGGCTGGGTGGTTGGGAACACGTTAGAGGGACCTTAGCCCTTCCCCGGGGCTGCGGGCCAGGGGTGGCGCTACAGCCCTTTGCATCTAATTTAGGCAGAAGCGGATCCCTCGGCTAGGTCCGCTTGCCTCTGTCACCACCCCGGGGCCATCCCTGCCCTGGCGCTGGCAGGGAGGCGGGCACCTCCGGGGACCACGGAGTAGTGAACGTGTCAGGGGAAGGTGCGTAACAACCCCCGTTCTCAGCAGCGAGATGGACCCAGCACACCAGAGTTGGGCCTCTTAAAGGGACACCCTGGCTGCCTCTTTTCACTGCCGGGGCACCTGTTCCCATCCAGCTCAGCCTGATGCTTTCTCAGCCACGTTCCCAGCTGGGGGCTCTCAGCCTGGTTCCCCATCACAGCTGGCACCAATCAGTTCCCATCGCAGCTGAGAGGCGCGGTCCGAACGCCCCCGGGGCACTGGCTTACCCTCTCCCCCTTCGAGGGCTTCCCCCCCCCAGGCCGACTGGAGGCGCGTTGGAG
>NW_027130632.1:0-1661 GCF_026122565.2 Emydura macquarii macquarii
CCTCGTTGCGAAAACTAATGTAGATGCTTCTACACTTTGAGCTTTTGTTATCAAAGCCAATATGGCAAAAACAACGAGGGTTCCGCGGCACTGTAAAGATTTTAGTCTTTAGAGAGCCGCGGAACCCTCGTTGCCAAAAACAATGTAGATGCTTCTACACTTTGAGCTTTTGTTATCAAAGCCAATATGGCAAAAACAACGAGGGTTCCGCTGCACTTTAGTCTTTAGAGTGCCGCGGAACCCTCGTTGCCCCAAACAATTTAGATGCTTGTACACTTTGAGCTTTTGTTATCAAAGACAATATGGCAAAAATAACGATTGTTCGAGGCACTCTAAAGACTTTAGTCTTTGGAGTGCTGAACCTCAAGGCTTCGTTAAAAACAATGTAGATGCTTCTACACTTTGAGCTTTTGTTATCAAAGCCAATATGGAAAAATCAACGAGGGTTCCGCGGCACTTGAAAGACTTTAGTCTTTCGAGTGCCGTGAACCCTCGTTGCCAAGAACAATGTAGATTCTTCTACATTTTGAGCTTTTGTTATCAAAGCCAATATGGCAAAAACAATGAGGGTTCTGCGGCACTCTAAAGACTATAGTCTTTAGAGTGCCGCGGAACCCTCGTTTGCCGAAAACAATGTAGATGCTTCTACACTTTGAGCTTTTGTTATCTAAGCCAATCTGGCAAAAACAACGAGGGTTCTGCGGCACTTTAGTCTTTAGAGTGCCGTGGAACCCTCGTTGCTGAAAACAATGTAGATGCTTCTACACTTTGAGCTTTTGTTATCAAAGACAAAATGGCAATAACAACGAGGGTTCCGCAGCACTCTAAAGACTTTAGTCTTTAGAGCGCCGTGGAACCCTCGTTGCCGAAAACAATGTAGATGCTTCTACACTTTGAGCTTTTTTTATGAAAGCCAATATGGCAAAAAAAACGATTGTTCCGCGGCACTCTCTTGACTTTAGTCTTTAGACTGCCACGGAACCCTCGTTGCCGAAAACAATGTAGATGCTTCTACACTTTGAGCTTTTGTTATCAAAGCCAATATGGCAAAAACAACGAGGGTTCCGCGGCAGTCTAAAGACTTTTGTCTTTAGAGCGCCGTGGAACCCTCGTTGCCGAAAACAATGTAGATGCTTCTACACTTTGAGCTTTTGTTATCAAAGCCAATATGGCAAAAACAATGAGGGTTCCGCGGCACTGTAAAGACTTTAGTCTTTAGAGTGCCATGGAACCCTCGTTGCCGAAAACAATGTAGATGCTTCTACACTTTGAGCTTTTGTTATCAAAGCCAATATGGCAAAAACAACGAGGGTTCTGCGGCACTTTAGTCTTTGGAGTGCCGCGGAACGCTCGTTGCCAAAAACAATGTAGATGCTTCTACACTTTGAGCTTTTGTTATCAAAGACAATATGGCAATAACAAAGAGGGTTCCGCGGCACTCTAAAGACTTTTGTCTTTAGAGCGTCGTGGAACCCTCGTTGACGAAAACAATGTAGATGCTTCTACACTTTGAGCTGTTGTTATCAAAGCCAATATGGCAAATACAACGAGGGTTCCGCGGCACTCGAAAGACTTTAGTCGTTAGACTGCCGCGGAACCCTCGTTGCCGAAAACAATGTAGATGCTTCTACACTTTGAGCTTTTGTTATCAAATTAAATAT
>NW_027130633.1:0-16790 GCF_026122565.2 Emydura macquarii macquarii
TCAGCCTCAAGAAGAGATTGTTCATGTGCTTTAAGTGAAGTTTTTCCATTGGTGTAGCACTTCTACCTTCCATCAGCTAGTCACTGTGTGAGGATGGGCATCTCTGATTTCCTTTTCCTCAAGGTAAATCCCTTTTGTTTTTTTATTGATTTGGCCAAGTTTAATTTACTCGAGCAGGAATGTAGTATTTTGAACTGTTTGAGGAGTGAAAGTTGGCAGAGTAAGTTCAATTGACTAGAGACCCAATTCTGAGGGTGCTGAGGACCTGCACTTCCCACTGGGCCGAATCCTGAAGATCCGCCTCAATTATATCATAACAACAACACTTGGCATCTTCCTTTCATACCTACTGGACCAACAATGGTAGTGATACATGAATTTGTTCTTTGTAATATTAGAAGTTGAATTGTAAATGTAATGTAAATGAATGACTTGTGCATTGATATAGTGGTTGTCATCCTGTGATCCCTAAGCAATTTACCATGTAACCTTAAGTTTTATTCAGTAATGTATTAAGTATAAATGTAAATAGCTGATTAGATCCTTTTCCAAATCAAGCCCCCTGTCTCCTGCACTGATAAAAGAGGGCACGAACAAAGAACTGAATTGCTTTTGGTTTATTGGAATAAGAAGTTTAAGTGAATCTAAAACATCATCTGTATCTTTTTGCGAATTAGAGATTAAAAACTCTTGAGCAAAGAATCAGGAAGAAGAGAAAATAAGTGATAGGGAATCAGTAAGAAGCAATCAGTAAGTAGGATCATCACGAGTTCTTCAGTGGTGCAGATTTCTGGAATGATGGTGCCTCTTAACACTTTGCCAAGACATTTTGCTGAAACAGAGATTAACAGTGAATGGAGAGGTCTGGACTCTGCTAACAAGATAGTTCAGTCAAAGTGCCATTCAACCAGCTAAACAGAACATTAGGGAGCTAGTTTTGGAGAATAAAAGCATGTTGATTGGCTGCACAGTCACTTTTGTCATGGCAGCATTAAATCTGGGTGTTTTAAAACCATGAGATTTCATCTTTGTAACAGTAGGTTCTGCCATGCAAATTTAATTTTCAATATGTCCAATCAAATTGAAAGGAATCTTGTCAAGACAGAAGCTCTTTTTCACTCTAGAAAGAGGAGTGAAGTGTCTCAAACTGGTTTTTCACCAGTGTACCACTTTGGAGCTGAATCTGCTGTCCCCTAGGGTCTGATACCAAACCACATGAAGTCAATGAGTCAACCGACTTCAGTTTGTTTTGGTTTAGGCCCTTACCGTGGTTTTACAAAATGGTACTTACTTTGACTTCAGTCAAGTTATTCCTGACTTACATCGGTACCCTATGTTTAATAATAATTAATAGTAATAATTAATATAAAATAAACTTACGAACAATCCCTCCAGGGCTTGTGTATGTTCCAGTGGAAGATTAAGCAGACATCCATCTAGCTGAGAAGCAGCACTCTTCATATCATCATTGGTTACAAAAGGAGCAATTGACTCTACGAAGTCCTGACGAGAACCAATGAGTAACTTGTTAACTACATTAATGAATTTTGGACACAGTTCTTCAGTAGCTGGAATGCAAACACATGAAACAGAGTTAAGAAGGATAATATTAAAATATTTTAAATTATTTATTGATAAAGTATTTAGTGCAATTTCCTTACTGTGTCTTAAATCTCACGGTGTCCATGCCATAGTTGAGGATGTGATGGCTATTCCATTCTACATGTGTGTGATCTCGTGCTTATACCACTATCGATATGTATGTACGACTGAAATTTTTCCTCTTGTTTTCATTGACTGAGGAGTACTTCTAGAATAAGGTACTTCTCAACATGATTAAGGATATTTGAATTTCTCCTGTTTTGGATGATTTCTTGCCTGGTGATCACTCCAAATCAGATTATGGTTTGAAATTCAAACAGAAAATGAATTTATATTTTTTCTCGATAAGGCCAAGAGCTTTGGATATTTTTGAAGAAATTTGTTTGAATACAGCACACTGGACATGTTCACTATGTCACTGTTTTTACTGATCTAAGCAAGACATGGGTGTAGATGTCTCAGTATACACTATGCGATATACACATTCAAATGCCATAGAAACAGGAAAAAAATGGACATTATTTACATGGTGAGCCTTTCCACATTTGGTCAACCCCAATTATCTAGCTCACGATTGTGCAACCATTTGGTGGTGGTGGTGGTGGTTATTTATTATTTGTATTATGGTAGCACTTAGGAGCACTAGTCATAAACCAGGACCCTATTGCATTGGGCACTGTATAAACACTAAATAAAAAGTGTAAAATAAGAAAGCCCAGGTGGACTGGGGAACACAAGGAAACAATGAGACAATACTGGTCAATATGGTAGGCAATGGTTTCTTCATAGCAGCCTTTTATCCATTGTCAAGTGTTTCAAAGGCATAACAAAATCATAGAAATGTCAGACTGGAAGGGACATCAATAGGTCATGTAGTTGTAGTCCTGTCCATGGCACTGAGGCAGGAGTAAGTTTTATCTAGAGCATCCCTGACCAGTGTTTGTGTAACCTGTTCTTAAAAACCTCTAATGATGGAGATTCCATAACCTCCCTAGGTAATTCTTCCAGTGCTTAACTATTTTTGCAGTTAGGAATTTTTTCCTGATGTCTTACCTTAATCTCTCTTCCTGACATTTAAGCCAATTCCATCTTCTCCTGTCCTCAGTGGAGGAGGAGAACAATTTATCACCTTCCTCTTCATAACTACCTTGTACATACTTGAAGACTGTTATCATGTCTCCCCTCAGTATTCTCTTCTCCAGGCTAAACGAACCCATTTTTCCCAATTTTTCCTCATACGTCATGTTTTCTAGATCTTTAAACTTTTTTGTTGCTCTCCTCTCGCGAAGGCGAGTTCAATGGAGGGATCTTAAGGACGATAATGAGGTAACTTTGTGGATGGTTAGGAGGACCTCCTCACAAGCATGAGGGGTAGGATGAGAGAAGGCTCAAAGGTGCGTGTTAGGAAATTTCACAAGTGGTTGATGGAGGCTGGCATCATGGTCTGAAGGCAGAATGCTCATCTGGGAGAATTTAGGCAGTTGAGAGGAAGGTCTCAGTTATGGTTTCTCCATTGAGTGAGGAGGGATGGGGAGGGGAGGGATCCCTGTAGGTTCAGCAGTTATGAGTTTCTTATGTTAGAACACGGAATTTCAATGCAATAACAATCACTAATGCAATGTTAAGATTGAGAATTTGGATGCGAAAAGGCATTGAATTTGTAAATTTATATTTGCACAGAAGATAAGCGTAGACACGTGGCAAATTCTGCTGTGTTACACCTGTGTAAATTCATTTAAGTAATTGGAGTTACTTCTTCACACGTTCTGCATGGATTAGAGAGAGTATCAGAAACTCATTTAACCAATTTAATTTTACAAGACTGAATGTTTTGAATTGTTGTTCCGCTTTGGAGAGACCGTGGGAAAAGGAGCAGAAGATGGGGGGACAATGAAAAGATAGGATAACAGTGAGTGAGCACACAGACTGAAATGTAGATACATAGAGAAAGAAGCTGAAAATGAAGATGAGATAGGGAATAAAAATTGTTCATAATTTCTTTGCGTTGGTTATACTCTATTTAGGACAACGACTCATCTCAACCAAACTTTTGGGAGCATCTGCTCTCTCTAGAACTTGGGTTGGCTCTTAGTACGTAAATTAGGCTTCCTTCTACCAAATAACCCTGCCATTCAGTTTTTTAAAACTGAATCTCATCATCTATGTAGGGAGGGGAGGGGGGACTACCTTGGTTTTGCTTTACCAGATAAAGTGTTTTGTATGTTCAAACTAATTTTGTGAATCTCAAGAAGAAGAAAAAAAACAACTTGAGGACCCTTTAACTTCTCAAAATCCCCCTAAATGAATTCATCCCTATTTTTAATCAAACTCTAATTAACAGCCCTAGAACTCGAACACTGGAACTCGAATATGAAACTGCTCAAACATGGCATGTAATGTACTGCTTAAATCAGCCTCTGCAGCAGATGACAGAAGGATAGCTGATGTAATCCTGTTTTTTAACAAAGGTTCAAGAGGCGATCCTAGCAATTACAGGCTAGTAAACATAATGTCTGTACCAGACAAATTGGTTGAAACTATAATAAAAAACAGAATTCTCAGAGAGACAAGATGGATGAGGAAATCTCTTTTCTTGGGTCGACTTCTGTTGGTGAGTGAGACAGGATTTTGAGTCACACAGAGCTCTTCTTCAGGTCTTGGAATTGTACTCCAAGCATCACAGCTAAATGCAAGGTGGAACAGAATGTTTAGCGTAAGTAGTTAACACAAACGGTCCAATAAAAGAGATTTCCTCACCCACCGTATCTCTCTAATATCTGGGACTAACATGGCTCTCCAACTACACTGCATAAAAACAATAAAATTATCAGACACATATATAAAGGTGATATGTTGGAGAAGAATCAGCATGACTTTGTAAAGGGAAATACTGCCTCACCTGTCTATTAGGATTCTTTGAGGCGGTCAGCAATCATATGGACAAGGATGATCCAGTGGATATAGTATACTTAGACTTTCAGAAAGCCTTGAACAAGGTCTCTTACCAAAGGCTCGTAAGCAAAGTAAGCAGTCATGGGATAAGAAGGAAGGTCTCTCATGGATCAGTAAAAGTTTAAAAGGCAGGAAAAAACGAGTAAGAATAAATGCTCTGTTTTCAGAGTGGAGAGAGGTAAACATTGCGGTCCCCCAGGGACCTTTACTGGCTCTGTGCTTTTCAAAATAGTCACAAATGATCTGGGAAAAGCAGTAAACAATGAGGTGGCAAAGTTTGAAATGATACAAAATTACTCAAGAGAGTTAAGTTCAAAGCTGATGGCAAGGAGTTACAAAGGGATCTCACAAAACCGGGTGACTCAGGAATAAAATAGCAGATGACATTTCATGTTGATAAGTGTAAAGTAATACACACTGGAAAACATAATCCCAAATATACATGCAAAATAATGGGGTATAAATTAGCTGTCAATACTCAAGAAAGAGATTTTGGAATCATCATGGATTGTTCTCTGACAACAGGTGCTCAATGTGCAATGGCAATCAAAAAAGCTAAGTGTTAGGAACCTTTAGGAAATAAAATAGAAAATATCATAATGCCACTACAGAAATCTATGGTATGCCCATGCCTTGAGAACTGAGTGTACTTCTGGTCGTCCTGTCTCAAAAAGTATATATTGGAATTGGAAAAAGTACAGAGAAGGGCAACAAAAATGATTGGGGGTAAGGAACAGGTTCCATATGAAGAGAGATGAAAAGACTGAGTCTATTCAGCTTGGAAAAGTGATGACTAAGAGGGGATTTGATAGAAGTCTATAAAATCGTGAATGGTGTGGGAAAAGTGAATAAGGAAGTGTCATTTACTCCTTCTCATATCACAAGCAGCAGAGGACACCCAAAGAAATGTATATGTAGCAGGTTTAAAAGAAACCAAAGGAAGTACTTCTTTGCACAGTGTACAGTCAACCTGTAGAGCTTGTTACCGGCAGACATTGTGAAGTATAACACACTTCAAAAAAGAATTAGTTAAGTTCACAAAGGATAGATCCATCCATGGTTATTAGTCAAGATGGTCAGAGACACAACCCCACGTGCTTTTTGTTCCTAAATCTCTGACTGCCAGAAGCTGGGACTGGACAACAGGGGACAGCTGACTTGAAATTGCCCTGTTCTGATCATTTGCTCTAAAGAATCTGTCACTGACCATTGTCTCAGGCAGGATACTGGGCTAGACGGACCATCGGTCAGATGCAGTATGCCCTTTCTTAGGCTTTCAACTGTCTTATCTTATTCAGAAACTACATTCAGGTTGGAATTTTTGCCAGGAAAATATTATTTTTCCCACAGAACAATCGCCATCATTGATGATCTGAACTGAGACATTTTCTCAGGTTCTACTCATGTTTGTTTGTATCCTCCAGAACATTTGTTTTTTGGGCAATTTATTCTCACTGGTACATCTCTGCTTTCTTGGGGTCCATTCTGATTGCATCACATAGTGACATGCCAATGGGTACTATGAATGAATACAGTGTAGGGAGTACATGGACCAAAAGCTTCACTGAGTCCCAGCAGTCACTGTTTATAGCTGACTCAGGCTTCACCTTCAAGTGTTCACCCTTCAAAGCACTCGGAGTTGGCCACCTGCTGGACTTAGGAGTGTCTGTCTCCCTCATGTCTCAAAGAGTGTTCAAAATTCCTAGGGAATTTCTCTAGTATATGAAGTAAATTCTTCAAACAAATCTAATACCCTATGAAATCATAGCTGATAATAAAAAAGTTTATGCAACAAGCATGGTTATCTGTAGGCCTGGCAGAATTCAATTTTTAGGTTTTTTTTTTACTTTTGATGGATAATATCAATGTTTATTTTTAATAATTTCCCCCTGTATTTCTCAATTCAAATTTTCAGAGTTACACCAAATTATAGTTTTTAAGGATTTCCCTCCCATATTTACTGATTTAAATGTTCACCCTTGCAGGAAGGTAGGGGGCAGGTTCAGACAATGGGCAGGATCAGAAAATAATTTAAATACAGTAGATGTTGAGATTCAAAAAGTTAGTCTTATAACTGTTACAAAACAAATTGTTAACATCATATGTCAAAATATACAAAACAGATCGCCTTATATCAAACACTAAGATCTCAAATCACATTTTTCTTACTTTCCCTATCCGTAAATTACAATTATTGCTGACAGGAATATATTTTCATTGGTTTGTGTATGTACAGAGAGACTGAAGTTTAGTAACATTTACTAATAATAATCTAATCTTTTCAAGCATAGTTATCCACTTTGTACACAGTTCTGCCACAGGGACATAGTATGAAGTCACTGAGCAGAATCCCTTCCGCATTCAAAAATATACCTGCAGCAAAGAAACAATGTGAAAAGAAAAAAAAAATGGAAAAGCACTGACAGAGACTGAGGCACATACCTAAAATGCAGAGGAGGAAGCAGTGCTCTAAGAGGAAGAAGAAAAAAGTGTGGGAGTAGGTGTTCGGGGGTGGAAACCAGAGCAGCAGGCAAAAAAAGGACTGATGTGCTATAAAAACGTACAGGAGTTCTGAGGCCAACGTGTCAGAATTAATGCAACCTACCAAAATGACTGGAAGGATGCATAAACCATGTAAAGGATAGAGAGACAGAAAGAGCTGGAGTGAGGCAGAAGCTCGGTGAACTGGGAGCTCCTCCACTGACAAGAAGGAACAGTTCAAAATGTTCAGAGGCAGCATTTATACCTACAAGGAGTGGAGGACAAAGGCCTGTAGTGGTCCGAACTCACCTTCTACCATGCTACAGCTATGCTCAGAGTTCAACATTTTTTAACAACTGTGGAAGTTCCACTGATCTCCTGCTAAGGCACAAAGAGCAAGGAGAGAGAACCTAGGCAGATGGTATCTTCTGAGACCACTTGTCTCTCTGAAAGTGTAAAAGTCTATTCAGTTTGCACAAGGACTTTGCTTGATCATCTGACTAAGTCAGGGGAAGTCGATACAAGTAACTTAGGGGATTGTTTATTTGTATCCAACCAAATATTAACACCAATAGTGCAAATTCACAGGAACTAGAGATGGATGAGACCGATTATGTGGGGTCACTTAGTCCATCCGAACTACTGTGTTTATGCACATAGCATGTAACTCTTTCCTGCCCATCTCTTCATCTCCTGTGCACATTCTGTACCTTTACATAAGAAGAACTAGAGCTGTTTAACTCTTCAGACCATTCTCATGAGAACAACAATAAAGAGTAATGTTGACCGTTTTTTCTTGTGTCCGCTCCACTGGCAAACATGGCATGGATTCCAGAACTCCGGGGATGAATACCATCTGGTCTTGGTGACTTATTGCTCATTAATTTATCATCAATTTATTCCGAAACCACCTCAAGTGAGACCTCAATCTGGGAGAGTTCCTCAGATTTGTCACCTAAAAAGAATGACTCAGATGTGGGAATCTTCCTCACATCCTCTGCAGTGAAGACTGATGCAAAGAATTCATTTAGCTTCTCCACTATGGCCTTGTCTTCCTTGAGTGCTTCTTTAGCCTCAACTGTACTATGACCCCTCTGACTGTTTAGCCGGCTTCCTGCTTCTCATGTACTTTAATAATTTGCTGTTAATCTTTGTGTCCTGAGCTTGTTGTTCTTCAAATTCTTTTTTGGCCTGCCTTATTACACTTTTACACTTGAGTTGCCAGAGGTTGTGTAGGCCCTAAAGCAGATTTTTAAAACCAATAAGATATAGACCTTAGAGACCTTTTTCCTTTTATTCACTTAAGCCATGCCTGAAACATTCTGTGTTTGTGGTATCCAAAAGCCCTGTGTGCTGGATAATGTTTATGTCCTACAGTATTTACATTTGTTTGGGAACACCCTGAGAGGATCTTTTGTTAAATGCGAATTGCCTAATTAAAACCAAGAAGTGCTTGTTTTTAGTAAATTGTGTTAATTAACATAAGCTGAACCCATATATATCCCACCAGAGTATTTCCTACTTCCTTTAAGAATGCATTTTCTTTCTAAATTGTTTTTTAAGTTTGTATAATCTTTTTAAGTTTGTATAACCTTTTAGTTAATAAATTAGTTAAAGAATAAATGTGGTATGTATGTGAGATAAGGAAATGGAAAGGCAGCAACGCTAAATCTCCCTGACAACGAGAGGGAGTGAAAAGTGCCTAACCAGCCATTCCCCTTTTTATATTTGTGCATTTGATTTTTTCCTTCCTAAGTGAAGTACTCTGAACTTGTCTTTTTTGAATTTCATATTTCAGACCAATTCCCCAATTTATCTAGATCATTTTGAATTCTAATCCTATCCTCTGAAGTGCTTTCAATCCCTCCTGGCTTCACTTCATCTGCACGTACATCAGTGGACTCTCCATTCCATCATCCAAGGTGTTAATGAAAACATTTAATAGTATGGGACCCAGGACAGACCCCAAATGGACGCCACTTGATATGTCTTCCAGTATGAGAGCAAACCATTGATAACTACTCTTTGGGCATCGTTTTTCAACAGGGTAGAACATACATCGTCTAGTAATTTCATATAGACTATATGTCCATAGTTTGCTTATAAGAAAGTCATATGGCACTGTCAGAAGCTTTACTGATGTCAAGACCTGTCATATTCAATACTTCCTGCCATCCACTAAGCCAGTTACCCCATCAATGAAGAAAATTTGATTGGTTTGGCATGAGTTGTTCTTGGCAAGTCCATGTTGTCTATTACTTATCACCTTGCTCTCCTCTAGATATTTACTAATTGATTGTTTAATAATTTGTTCCAGTATCTTTCTGGGTATCAAAAGTTAGGCTAACTGGTCTATAGTTCCCCAGGTCCTCATTCCACTCCTCTCCCTTTTAAAACACAGGCAATATGTTTGCCATTCTCCAGTACTCTGTGACCTCACCCATTTTCCCTGAGTTCTTGAAGGTAATTGCTAACAGTTAAGCCATTGCTTCAACTACTTTCTTAAATACTCTCGGGTGAATTCCATCATGCCCTGATGATCAGGGTACATCTAACTTTATCTAAATCCAACTTTTCTAAGTTACTTAAAAATCTATACATACAGGTCTTTGCACTTAATGCTTATATATTTTATTTAATGATCTCAAGGCACTTCACAAACATTAATTAAGCTGCACAGGTTCTCCATACAGGAAGTGGTTTTTTTTCCTGTTTAAACAGATGGGGAAACTAAAGAGAGATTATATGATTTGTCCAAAGCCCTCAGTGGCAGAGCTGAAAATAGAATCCAGGAGTCCTAATCCCTTGTGCTACACTTCACTGTGTGTGCCATCTTCACATATTGGCCAACTGATTGCTGAATTAAAATATTCAGAAACACGCCATCTTGAATCTTGTGCTTGGCTGCAGTGGCAATACATAAACACACAAGGAGTGAATTACCAGAAGGTTGACAAGGGCCCTTATATGTTCAGCAGAAAGACCATCAATACTCTTCTTCAGTGCCGCCAAAGCCGCTTTAATAACTTCAAGTTTGTACTGGAAAGTGGCCCAGCATAAAGCTGTTCAAGAATGCCCTTAAGAAGTGTCCTGAGTAAGCCAGGAAGAACCTCTCTAGCAAAAGCTGTCCCTGAAGTGCAAAATACAAAATCAAGGTTAACAGGGTAATTAACAACTATTTTTAAGTTATTCATTATTCACTTGTTTGATGCAGATTTTCCACCTGGTGTCAAACCCTACCACTGCCTCCAGAATATAACTAGACACAGCTTACTTTATATGTAAGTTTTTTCAGCTTTAGTGATTTTCAACTTTCAAAGAGATGGAAAATAATAACACAGACACCAAAGTCTGCCCTCAGTTATAGAAGAAACACCAATGGTTTCAGTACAGTTACTCCAACTTTATGCTGATTTATCTGAGACTCGTGTACAGTCAGGCTTCTTTAGGCCTAATTACACCCACTTAATGACATGCAATAATAAGGGTGTTGAAGATGGTGTAACTTGCTCATTGAGGAGCAATAACAAGTTGGAAGGGAAAGTAGATTGCCTTTATAACATAAACCTTCTCAAACCTCTACTTACTTCTTTCCTTTGTTTACTTTTGTCTTCTGACCCTTCAGTTTATGTATTATCCCAGTTTAGACTCCTTTCACTCAGTATCTTTGAGACTGGATTAGAGGCTCATTTGAAGAAGGAAGTTATAAAGTACAAGTTGATAAGTAGATGTTAATGTAAACAACTAAGGGCATGTCTATACTGACGGTCGCAAAGTCGCCGCCATGAGGTTGACTAGTCTGGATCGATTGAGCCGTCAGTGGAGACCTGCTCAATCAATCCAGAAGTTGACACTGTTAATCCACCCCCTCAAATGGTGTAGCGCTGTGTCAATGGGAACGCGGTTCTTGTCTAAATACCCTAGTCTGCTTTGAAAATCTCTGTCAGGGACATTGGGGGGAATTGATGTTGGTGTCATGTGTTAGCTAGTGGGGGCACCTCTGAATTTGGCCTAGTACTCAGTTGTGTGCCTCATCTTTCAATTACTCTCTAAGGTAACTTCATCAGCCACTTAATAGAGGATCAGAATAGCTTGATATTGATAGTTTTCAATTTTAGAAGGTTAGTTTAAAAAACAAACAAAAAACCACCTATGATTTTGGTTAAATTTACCAAAAGAGCAGGGCAGTGCCAGGGTGACCAGCATCTGTCAGCTTCATAGTGAAGATGGCTGTTTATAGTGTGTTGAGCTTTAAGCTGCAAAATCCAATGAAATTACTTTGCAGCTTTACAGGAATTTATATATTTACCTGGGGCAGTCAGCTGATTATTCCCATAGGATTACATGACAGGTCACATGGCCTTATTAGCAGTGTATCCAGGCCTTTCCAGTCCATAGAATAGGCAGATGAGAAATGTAAATTACCTCTCTTCTTTCTTCTCAAGATTTCCATGGGAATGGAACAATGAAGCATTAAGTCTCTCCCTCTCTGTTCGTAAGAGTTTGTTCTGACATTATGTCTGGGAACCTACAGGTATTTTTAAACTCAACACAGCTAGTGAGTATCCTATGGACTTGTGTGCCAGAAATACAGAGACAGAGGGGCAGGAATTGATTAAAAGAATTTTCAGGAAATCCTTTTAGTTTGTGATGGATCTGAGCTCCCTTGGTTCAATCTTGCAAGTTGATTTTCAATTAAAAAACTGCTCCTTTTTTCTGTCATTCGTTGTCTCTCTCCTTGTCTTCTCTGCTTCCTACCTATATTCCCTCTCTCACCACTACCTGGGACCTAACAATCCTTTATAGTTGTCATAATGAATGACCCAGATGTACAGAAACAAAGGGACAAATGCTGATGCCAGACAGTTCTAAGCTGAGTGTGCGCAATCTTCTTTTGTGAAATCTTTTGTCCCGTGGCCATGATTCTCAACTTTCCCCCGCTTTTATTATTTTCTGAGGAATTTCATCTGTTCAATTTCTGTGTGTTTTTGGGTGGATGGAATTGTGTAATGTGGAAAGGAAGTAGGCTTAGTATGCTCAGTAGGTCAGATGACTCAGGTCTGCACAAAGACTGTAGGATCAGGCCCAGAGTAAGCAGAAGTTATAATTCAAAGCTATTAGTTGGGCTGAAAGAATAGCAGGGCATCCTTTTGTGTGTTGTTTTTTGTGAAAGGCACTGAGCTTAGTCAGTGCTTAACTAAAACTGAAGTCCCACGTACACGTACAAAAAAAGGCCCGACTCATTGTTGCCCAGCAGCAGTGCAAAGGGGCTCTACAGCAGGTCGAAGGCCTCTCTGATGAGTTGACTTGCACATGGGGTAGCCATTGCAAGACCTCCATTACATAGGGAGCATGGAAAGCTGTTAACCAGACTGCGAAGCCATCCATCAATCTGGCTTCATTTCTGTTTTGGGGAATTAAAAATCTTTTCAGGACATATGATTAGCATGTTGTGGTATCTAAGGGAGCAGAATTCCGGTTATTAGACATTAGGCCCTTAGGATAAGAAATTATATGTGGAGGAGGATGGGGAATACATCTTCAGCAAGAATCACTAATCTAGATTTAGTTTATAAGGCACTCAGGAACATTTAGGGTTTTATCGGAATGTGTTTATTTCTCTTCTTTTCCTACTACTGACAGTAACACCAAGAAGTGGGATGTAAGGGTGGATCGTATTAACAGCATAATCATTATTAACATCTCAACCTTAAAGTGTCAAAGGGCTAAAGCCCTGATTCAAAACTCATTGGAGAGGTTTCTGTTGTGTTCCGTGTTGGGTCTACCTCCATATTTTGACGTTCGTACATCATCTCTCCTGGTACGGACTGAGGGGATAAAAAGCTGTGTGTCTTGGAAGTGGCCTATAAAAGCGTGTGTGTTGGGGGAGTGCTGTCTTCTGACCCAAAGAAGCCTTTCCTTGGGGGCTTTGCAGGGATCAGAATCCTTGGCTAGTGAAGGGCTGCACCAAAGGTTGCTACCTGGCCATTTTTTGTGGTGCATGATGGCTGCAAGATTTAATGTGCTGGTGCAGTGTGTTTGGTTTTTTTCCCTCTTCCTGCTCCCCCACGCTGAGGGTGATGGGGGAGGAAATGCTCAGCAGAGACTTCCCAGGGGCCTGACCCTTTAAGAGCTGGGACTCCCTTGAAGGAGTGGATTGCCTTCCCCTCCTATGCACTTTGCATAGCTGTGAATGACTACACAGCATGGAATCAAACCTGTGGTGATCTGCTTATTTTCCATCCCCAACATAGAGGATCCACGCCCCTGGATTCCTTGTTCCTGGTGCTGATCACAGAACCAAGACTTTATCTTGACTAGCTGGCATCTTAGTGTTCAGATGATAAGTATCCATTGTGAAATATATAGTACTCAATTTACATATAACCCAGCAGAGATATAAGTGTCTCCTGCCTGTCTGAAAGGAACATGTTTGTCACCGCCTGGCTACCTGTTTAACCACAGACTTTCAGAACGTAATTTCCAGTGTAGGTACATAACTCCTTCCATGCTTTTGAAATGGTTATGATGACTAGTGTGGCTCTCGGTAGAGATCTGACATGCCACCCATTAGTGAATTATTATGCATATAAGTGACCCCGGGGATCCCTGTAAAATTCTATGCACTCCTGTGCCCTTTGTCACTTGGCTTCCAGTCTCTGCCCCAGAGTGTTTACAATCTAAGTGTAAGATGAGAGAACAGGTTGCTAGAACAAACAGATGCGGGGAATCACATGGGAAAAGAAAGTCAATGACAGATTGTTCCACTTTGTTGTGACCTTTGGCATTTCTGTGGTTCCAGTTGCATCTTCTGCTAGCTAATAGCGCCAAGTTCAACAGTTCTTCAAAACGAGCTAAATTGGCTAAGTGGTGTAAGTGCTGCAGAGGTGGGCATCTGCTTTTGATTGTAACTCCCTTCAGTTCAGCCTCAAAAAGTGATACTTCATGTGCTCTATGTGAAGTTTTTCCATTGGCGCAGCACTTGTATCTTCCATCAGCTACTGACTGTGTGAGGATGGGCATCTCTGATTTCTATTTCCTCAAGGTAAATCCCTTTTGTTTTTCTATTGATTTGGCCAAGTTACATTTGCTGTAGCAGGAATGTAGCATTTTGAACAGTTTGGGGAGTGAAAGTTGTCAGAGTAAGTTCAATTGACTAGAGACCAAATTCTGAGGGTGCTGAGGACTGGCACTTCCCACTGGGCTGAATCCTGAAGATTATATCATAACGACAACATTTGGCATCTTCCTTTCGTACCTACTGGACCAACAATAGTAGTGATACATTGATTTGTTCTTTGTAATATTAGAAGTTGAATTGTAAATGTAATGTAAATGTATGACGTGTGCATTGATATAGTGGTTGTCATCCTGTGATCTCTAAACAATTTACCATGTAACCTTAGGTTTTATTCAGTAATGTCTCAAGTACAAATTTCAATAGCTGAATAGATCCTTTTCCAAATCAAGCCCCCTGTCTCCTGCACTGATAAAAGAGGACATGAACAAAGAACTGAATTGCTTTTCCTTTATTGAATTAGAAGCTTAAGTGAATCTAAAACATCATCTGTATCTTTTTTGCGAATTAGAGATTAAAAACTCTTGAGCAAAGAATCAGGAAGAAGAGAAAATAAGTGATAGGGAATCAGCAAGAAGCAATCAGTAAGTAGGATCATCACGAGTTCTTTAATGGTGCAGATTTCTGGAATGATGGTGCATCTTAACACTTCTGCCTGAAATTAAGCTGAAACAGAAATTAACAGTGAGTGGAGAGGTCTGGATTCTGCTAACAAGATAGTTCAGTCAAAGTGCCATTCAACCAGCTAAAATGAACATTAGGGAGCTAGTTTTGGAGAATAAAAGCATATTGATTAGCTGCACACTTTTCACTCTAGCTATTTTTCACTCTAGAAAGAGTAATGAAGTCTCTCAAACTGGTTTTCCACCAGTGTACCCCTTTGGAGCTGAATCTGCTGTCACCTAGGTTCTGATACCAAACCCAGTGAAGTCAATGAGAGTCAGCTGACTTCAGTTTGTTTTGGTTTATGCCCTTACACTGGATTGACAAAGTGGTATTTACTTTCGCTTCAATCAAGTTATTCCTGACTTACATTGGTACCCTTTATTTATTATTAATAATAATAATAGGAATAATTAATATAAAATGAACTTACGAAGAAATCCGTAATGGCTTTTGCATCGTTCCTTGGAAGATTAAGCAGACATGACTTTATATCATGCACAGCAGTGTTCATAATATCTCTGGTTATAAAAGGAGCAACTGACTCCCTTAAGGCTGCAATAGTACCAGTGAGGTACTTTTCAAGTAGGTCAGAGATTATTGGACACATGTCAGCAGTAGCTGGAATGCAAACACATGAAACAGAGTTAAGAAAGATAATATTAACATATTTTAAATTATTTATTAATAAAGTATTTAGTGCAATTTCCTTACTGTGTCTTAAATCTCATGGTGTCAATGCCATAGTTGAGGATGTGATGGCTATTCCATTCTAAATGTCTGTGATCTTGTGCGTCTACCACTACCACTATGTATGTACGGCTGAAATTTTTCCACTTGTTTTCATTGACTGAGGAGTGCTCCTAGAGTAAGGTACTACTCAACATGAGTAAGGATATTTGTATTGTCCTGCTGCGGTTGATTTCTTGCCTGGTGATAACTCCAATCAGACTATGGTGTGAAATTCAAAAGAAAATGGATTTATTTTTTTTCTCAATAAGTCCAAGAGCTTTAGATAGTTTTGAAGAAATTTGTTTGAATACAGGACACTGGACGCGTTCACTATGTCACTGTTTTTACTCTTTACATAGACCAGGACCCTGATGTATTGGGTACTGTACAAACACTAAACGAAAAGTCTCTGTCCCATACACACTTGTACATACTTGAAGACTGTTATCATGTCTCCTTTCAGTATTCTCTTCTCCAGGCTAAACGAACCCATTTTTCCCAATTTTTCCTCATACCTCATGTTTCCTAGACCTTTAAACATTTTTGTTTCTCTCCTCTAGCAAAGGCGAGTTTGGGGGGTCTCACAGAGGATAATGAGGTAACTTTGTGAGGGTAGGATGAGAGAAGGCACAAAGGTGCGTGTTTGGAAATTTCACAGGTGGGTGATGGAGGCTGGCATCATGGGCTGAAGGCAGAATGCTCATCTGGGAGAATTTAGGCAGTTGAGAGGACAGTCTCAGTTAGGGTTTCTCCATTGGGCGAGGTGGGATGGGGAGGGGAGGGATCCCTGTAGGTTCAGCAGTTATGAGTTTCTTATGTTAGAACACGGAATTTCAATGCAATAACAGTTATTAATGCAATGTTAAGATTGAGAATTTGGAAGCAAAAAGGCATTGAATTTGTAAATTTATATTTGCACAGAAGATAAGCTTAGACATGTGGCAAATTCCGCTTTGTTACACCTTTATAAATTCATTTAAGTCATTGCAGTTACTTCTTAACATTTGATTAAACTTAGAGGAGAATTAGACCCATTTAGTATTTGAGTGTGAAATCTCACCCTGTGCAGAGGGCCCACGTAAGCTCCCAGTTTTGAGAGGTAATTGGGACGTAAGTGATGAACAGGCCTTGTTTCCCTCCTACCCCACCACCCCACATATGTATGAACCCTCCTGAAGGTATATATTTCACCCCCGAACAGACAATTGTTTGTAATATAAGCCTGAATTTTTGAATCGCTGTTGCGCTTGGAGAGACTGTGGGAAAAGGAACAGAAGATGAG